>NC_133373.1:38429667-38597016 GCF_049309525.1 Garra rufa
ATCTATCTATCTATCATTCTGTTGTTCTATCATCTATCTATCTATCTATCTATCTATCTATCATTCTGTTGTTCTATCATCTATCTGTCTATCTATCTATCTATCTATCTATCTATCTATCTATCTATCTATCTATCTATCTATCTATCTATCTATCTATCTATCTATCTATCTATCTATCTATCTATCTATCTATCTATCTATCTATCTATCATTCTGTTGTTCTATCATCTATCTATCTGTCTATCTATCTATCTATCTATCTGTCTGTCTGTCTGTCTGTCTGTCTGTCATTCAGTTGTTTCATCTATCTGTCTATCTATCTATCATTCTATCTATCGTTCTGTTCTATCGTTCTTTATACTTTTTTCAAAACTTTAGAGTTTACATTTACTTTTAAATTTAAGTTAATTTTAATTCTACTTTCTTACATACAAATTTTAATTTTAATTCTGCTCTATGTTCAAATTCAGGAATTTAACTGGAATTTAAAAGCCACTGACCACAATAATTAATTTCTAAATGATGCTCAACCATGGTGTTTTGTGTCCATGTCAAATTGCTGCAATATTGCGAGTCAGCAAACTGTCCTGGCCAGTAAGTTTATAGATAAATGTGTCATGCTACAGAAGTTATGACGTTTAGCTGATGGTGTGTTTTCTAACATGATTGACAGTCTCCTACTACAGGAACGTTTCCCCTAGAGCAAATGTTAAGTGTCTCGCTCAAGGACAAGAGAGGTTCAGGGCTCACGTTATTATTCTCTAGAAAAATCAGCCGCTTTAAGATTTCTTTAAGGCTGAAGTTTAATTCTGTAATCTGCTATAGATTGTGTGATCATACAGTACAACAGCATCATCTGGAGATCTCAACCAATGATCAGTGATTTCAGAAGAAGACCTTGTGTCTTGTCAGCAGCAGTTTTCCAAGCAATGGAAAAACAGTCAGTGTGAGCGTGATCATAAATAAAATAACAGTAAAGATTTTACTCCCAGAATAGTTTTCAGTCTTTATATACATTATAAAAGGAAATGAAAAAGATTTCTACATTTCTCTTTTTCACCTTGGCTGCTCAAATCTGAACACTGTCAGAGCTGCTTTAATCTTAAAGGCACCGTACCTTTAAAAGCAAGCTATTCTTTGATCTTCTGCTTTAAATTCTTCTAATTTAATTACTTCCAATTTTTTGTAGCTTGTGTGAATTTTCATTATACTTAGTAGTAGTAGTATTAATATTTAGATACAATAGATATTTTATTAAATATTAACATTAAATTGAAGAGAATGAGACAAAAGTGTAGAGTTTGGCTGTATTTATCTATATTTTCTGAAGCTGGTGTTTTGATGTCTCTGTTCTTTATAGTTTATCAGAACAGGTTAATATCATACCCTGTTCTCTTAGAGAAAACACACAATGCAGTATAAGCTTCTGTGTTACAGTCTATCCCAGTTTTGTGAGGAAAAGCACAGATTTCTATACGGATGATTGCAGAGTTTGTGTTCTTGTTTTAATGTGGTTCTGGCAGATCCCTGTGCCGGTGTCCTGGTTTGATTAACAGCGTCCAGCATTTCCCTTATGAATCCTGTCCTAGATTGTCATTCCTTTTTGCTGGACCGTTGTAGCCACACACAAACACACACACACACACACACACACACACACCGTTACATTGTACGTCAAAGATGTGCTTTTGTTGTAACCTGTCAAACCTTTGACCTTAAGTGTAACTCATGGTGAGGTACCACTGCGTGATGTAGGAGCCTCTGTGGGGCTTCAGGGCTGCAGCAGCGGGAGCCGTACGTTGCTGCGGTTCGAGCAGGTCATTTGGATTGACCTTTCCTATGAGTGATTGACAGGTAAATGACAGTTGCGCAGTGCCATAAATATGATGAAGCTTTGAGTCTGAAAGGTCAGAGGAGACGTTACTGAGGAAGCAAAGCATGATGGGAACAGAGGGCGGAACACACCGGGTCTGCTGAACAGGAGCTTCTCTAATGTCTCATGACCTGAAGGTTTCCGAAGCTTCTTCGGCTCAGATGGTTTTAATGTTGAATTTAAGTTTGAGTGAAATAGACTTTCAGTGTCTTTTTAGGTTAAAGAACATCAGAAATTGCATGAGGTTTGAGGGTTTTATTATTAAAGGAAAATTCATACTTTTTTCATGCACAGGATTGATCAAAAGTGACAGTGAAGCTTTCTATTTCACATAAATGCTGTTCTTTTCAACCTTATATTCATCAAATAATTTTGAAAAATAAAATGTATCACAGTTTCTACAAAAATATGAAGCAGCAACTGTTTTCAACACTGATAATAATGTTTCTTGAGCAGCAAATCAGCATATGATTTCTGAAGGATCGTGTTACACTAAAAACTGAAGTAATGATGCTGAAAATTCAATATGTATTACATTATTAAACAGTTGTTTTAATTTGGAATAATATTTCACACTATTACTGTTTTTGCTGTATTTTTGACCAAATAAATGCA
The DNA here is from genome assembly GCF_049309525.1 of Garra rufa. NCBI lineage: Eukaryota > Metazoa > Chordata > Actinopteri > Cypriniformes > Cyprinidae > Garra > Garra rufa. The sequence continues at coordinate 38,432,159 of NC_133373.1, forward strand.
GCCTTGGTGAGCAGACCCAAAAAAATGCACTGATAAATGCATCTTAATCTTAAATAATGTGTATGATAACAGATACTATGCTCTGGCCCTGTAAACAAGAAGCTCTGCTGTTGACAGAAATGGTAAAGCTGGAGGGGGAAGTGTTTCTGTCGTTGCTCTGTCCTCATTAGCCTCTTTTTATTGAGGAAACATAAAACCCCATCAGAATCCATAAACCTGCAGCCCTGATACTAAAAATCCAGAAGATGTTCACTTGACAGTTTGGCTCTGAAACACAGCTCAGCACATCTGAAGTCTGCTGTGTCATTTCCTCCCGTCAAAATCCTAAAACAGCCGATCCTGAGTAGAGGATGATGTTCACAGTGTGCTTTTGAAGCTCTTTATGGTGAGTTTTAATTTTAAACAACACAAAATGCTGCTTGAAACAGATTTAGCTTCCTTTATATGATTCATTTCAGATTAAAACTGAATATTTAGTGAGATGAAGAGTTGATTTTGTCCACCAGGTTTTGATTAGTTTGTGAAAATTGGCTAATTATAACTTAATTTATATAATGTCAGCAAAGTAGTCATTTCAGAGCTAAAGGATGTTATTAATTTCTGAAAGATTATGATCATTTTGCCTTTTTAGAATAACTTTGACTTATGAATAATAATGCCAGAGATGTTAATTTAGATTTTTGGATTCAATGTCTTGAAGTTTGGAATGGAAGCTTGTTTCCACCACAGGATTAATAAAATAAAATTAAAAACTGACTGTTTTCTTGCAATTCTGAAACAATATCAGAATTTTAAAAAGTCAGATATATAAACTTATAAATTCAACATTTAGAATTGCAAGATATAAACTAGCAATTCTGAGAAAAAAAAGTCAGAATTGTGAGATATAAACTTGCAGTTGTGAGAGTCAAAATTTCCAGAACTGCCAGAAGTAAACTCAGAATTTATAGAAAAAAGCCAGAATTGCAAGATAAACTAATTTCTTAGAAGAGAATTGTAAAATTGTAATACATAAACTCACAATTGCTAGAAAAAAAATATTGTTTGTTATATTTTATCTCACTTTTTTCCCTCAGAATTGTGTGTCTTGCAGACTTTGAGAAACAAAAATTTTGAGATGAAAGTTGTGACAACCTGTTTTTTATTCTGTAACAAAACAGGCTTCCGTAGTTTGGCTTGTATTATTTGTCAAGAAAGCACAATGCTATCAGCAGGTGTGATTCATTCTTAATGAATCCCTCCAGTCTCTAATCAGAGAAATGACAGTAGAATCGGATGTGACTTCGCTTTTAGATCAGCGCACAGTGTGGCTGAAAGATCATATAACTAAACACAATTACTCACCTGTGATGATTCTGCAGGGGAATTAGGAGATAAAATGATGACACAAGTTCCTTCCTTTAACTTGACTCTGCAGACGTATCATCCCTCAGTGCCCACACTGTGTTCCCTCGCTCCATTTCTCTGTCTTTCTCTCTCTCTTAATGAAAACTGATGTCCTGCTAATGTTCAGTGAAGATGCATTAAAAGCTACTCTGTTATATTTCTTTTTTATGCTCCGTTTGCACTGAAAGAGAGATGCAACAAAACTAGAATGATCTCTTTACGATCAACAGAACTGCCTGTGCTTTGCTAATTACAAAAGGACGATTCTACTAGTAAAATAGTTTTGTTGCATTGCTTGCAGTGTTGCAATGACATGCACTTGTGAGCGATGTTGATTGTAAAAAGGTACAGTTTATTTGTAGAGTTACTTAATTAAAACAGGATATTTTTGTTTTGTTGCATTGCAAACTTGCAGTGTTGCATGGTTATGCAACTGCAGTGCATGCAACTTCATTGATTAAAATGGGAACATTCTAATTTTGTTGTTCACTTGGAGTGTTTGTGTTTTTGCAGTGTAGGCAGCTTTGTTGGTTTTGTTGCATTGCATGCTTGCAGTGTTGCAGGATCATGCATTTTGCAGTATAGACAGCTTCAGTGATTACATAAACATATATTTGTTCTGTCACACCACTGACAGTGAGAGTTTTATAGAGATTATATTTTGAAAATTCCAGTTGTGTTTTCTTGCATTTTAGCAGAGTCTCGTGCTTGCGCTGTAACAGCTTTGTTGATTATAACAGGAACATCCTAGTTCTGTTGCATTGCACACTCGCAGCGCCATGTGTTTGCAATGTAGACAGATTAATTTTTTATAAAAGGAGTGTTCTAGTTATGTCACATTGCTTGCAATAACATGCACTTGCAGTGAGTGTTGTAGATTAAAACAGAAACACTGTAGTTGTGTTTGCATGCTTACAGTGTAGAAAATGCATTGTTTAAAACAGAATCATTCTAGTTTTGCATCGCATGATTGCAGTGCTGCACAATTATGCAATTGCAGCATAGACAACTTCATTAACTAAAACCATAAAGTTTTGTTGTGTTCACTTGCAGTGTTTCAGAGTTGCATGCTTGCAGTGTAAAAAAGCTTTGTTTATGATAACCAACATTTTAGTTTTGTTGCATTGCATGCATTTGTTTAGTTTTGCATCTATTGAATGAGCACTGTGCTACGTCCGAACAGATTGCATTACTCTATGTATAATCATTTTTACTGTGTTAATTAATTTTAAATCAATTTTTTAAATGATCTTAAATGTTCTTAAATTCTCTGTTTTTACTGTTGTGATTATTATTATTAATTCTTATGATTTTTATGATATTATGATTTTAATTCCTTTTATGTACAGCACTTTGAATTACCATTTTGTATGAAATGCGCTATATAAATAAACTTGCCTTGCCTTGCCTTGAAGTACTTTATACACAGCTTAATTGAAGGGGTGTTCTAGTTCCATCTTTACCCACCTACGCAGTGTTGCAATGAAATTCATATATAATGAGTTATTGATTATAACTGGAACATTTAGGTTGTTTCTTTGCATTGTTGCAGAGTTTCATACTTGCAGGTTTGTTGATCATAACAGTTGCATTTCTCATTTGTAGTGCTGCAGGATCACAAGTCAAGTCAAGTCACCTTTATTTATATAGCGCTTTTAACAATACAGATTGTGTCAAAGCAACTGCACAGTATTTAAACAGAACAATAGTGTGTAAGTAACGCATTATTGTAAATAATCAATTTTCAGTTAAAGGCAGTTCATCAATGAATTCAGTGATATCATCATCCAGTTCAGTTCAAATAGTATACGATATCGCTGGAAAGTGTCCCCAACTAAGCAAGCCAGAGGCGACAGCGGCAAGGAACCAAAACTCCACAGGTGACAGAAATGGAGAAAAAAACCTTGGGAACACATGCACTGGCTTGTTGATTCTACCAGCAATGTTTTGGTTTTGCTCCATTTCTCACTTGCAGTGAGTCAGCTATGTTAATTTGAAACAGGACTTTTTGTTGTTGTTGTTGTTGTTGTTGTTTTGTATTGCACACTTGCAGTGTTGCATGGCCATGCATTTGCAATGTGGACGGCTTCATTGATTATAAAATAAGCATTTATTACTGTCACATTGCTTGAAATGACATGCTCTTGCATTGAGTCATCCTAGTTGTGTTTGCTTGCAATGTTGCAAGCAAACTTTGCAAACTTCTTTGATTAAAACTAATTCTAGTTACATGATCTATTGCATGATTGCAGTGATGCAGGGTCATACATTTGCAATATAGACAGATTCACTGATATAAAAGGAGCGTTATAGTTCAATTGCAATGAAATGCAAAACTGCATTATAACTGGAGCATTCTAGCTGTTTCTTTGCATTGTGTAATGCTTGCAGTGTAGACAGCCTTGTTGATTCTATGTTGTTGTTTCATTGCATTTCTAACTTGCAATGTCAGCTTGTTTAAAACAGAAACATCCTAGTTCTGTTGCACTGCACTGTAATGCTTTCTAAGACAGCTTTATAAAAACAACAACAACATGATATCTTTATTATTAGCATCACTGATAATGGCATCATTCTAGTTTTGTTGCGTTGTTGGTTTGCTGTGTTGCCGAGAAGACAGCTTTATTCATTATAATGAGAGTGTTCTAGTTATGTTGCATCACGAAACAGATTTGTTTATCCTAAAGCTCCTCTTATTCCCACCGGTAGCCGCCACATCACTCGCTGTTAATTTGCATAAAGTTAAACTCTCCTCAGCAGCGTTGCATCTCCTGTGGTTGCTGATGCTAATATCGCAGCAAATCGCTGTCAGTGTGTCACTCGCTTGCAGCGTAGACACAATGTCTCACTCATTCCTGGAGGAAAACTGATGACACTGGGTTTTCTAGGGTCGCTCCAGTGCACTCATCATCACGTCAGTTTGACAACATGGCGGTCGGGCCCAAAACATGTGTCAACATCTGCGGGACACGTCTGGGGGAATGAGAGGGGATTTAGCTGTCAGAGTCTGAATCTGTAAGAATGAAAGTGTTCACCCACATGGAAAGAACCTATATGAGGATATATGCGCATATATGAAACCTATATGCAGTATATATGCACATATATGATAATATATATGCTGCATATATGCGCATATATGCCACATATAGGCAAAATTGAGGTGCATACAGGCCATATAGGTCTCCTGTATTGCTTCTTTATATCCACATATAAGCCCTATATGTACATACAAGATATGTCTCCTATATAGCTCATGGCAGGATCTGGTAATTTTAGCTCATATCTCACTTTGGCAACTGTCATACATGATGCCTAGCTCATATTTTCTATTATCAAGGCAATAACTAAGAACTAACCAAAAAAAAAAAAATGCAAAAAACTTATGTGCGAACACGTGAAATTGGTATCACATGTAATTGGCATGTTATAGAATTTAACTATGGCAAATAAATGAGAGGAGATGGAAAGCTATGATGTCTGCACGTTTTCCTGAAACATTTACAGGGTCAATTCTTTCTTGTATGAAAATAGTGGAAAAGTATAACAAAATGGTTTGTCGTTTTTTTTTAATTTTGTCAATCAAGTCTTTTTTCCAATTTCAAGTCACTTCCAGATTCACATTACAGCTCATACACATCCACACATTCACTGTTACATCCACCAAATGCAATGCAAAATGCAATGTTTTCTGTATTGTCTTAAAGCAGTTTCTAGATGAATATGGCTGAAAGGTCATTACAGTCTAAATGTAGCAAGAAAAAAAAATCCACAGAACATACATTCAAGTAATCATCATCATCATCCCACATTTATCTGAGCATTTCACTGTGCTTTTATTTATGTTGTCTAGCAGCTTTGGATTTTAATCATTTTACTAATATATAGGTAAACATATAGGTGAACATATATATGCATATGTGCACACATATATGCATGCATATATGTACCTATATAGGTACATGTATGCACGTATATATGTGCATATATGTACATATAATATAGGAAAACGGACAAGTTTATATATGTCACATATATTAAAAACCTATATCAAAACCTATATTAAAACATATATGTTTATATAGGTTATTTCCGTGTGGGCAGACGTGAGAATGAGTGCAGGACAGATGTACGCGGCGAGGAGTGACAGCGCTTCCCAAACCAACAGCGCGTCCAGACGTTTTAAGAGTCTCCGCACATCTGTCACGAGATTGCACCGTCGTGAGATTTTGATCAATCCTTGTGGGTGCTTAGGCAGGGCTGTGAGGAACTGCATTTTTATTTTTTTTGTTGTATTTGGATGTTTTCAATTCATCTTCATTGGCGCACTATTTTCTCTGTAGCAACTGTTTGGATTTGAAGTGGTGTCCAAACACAGCAACACTGTTTATTACACATAAGTAAACAAAGAGCCTTAAAATCCAACATAGACAACTCCATTTATTATAAAAGGAACATTCTAGTTCTGTAACATCTCTTGCAGTATTGTAATAACTTGCACTTGCAGTAATTCAATATAATTGCAACATTCTAGATTTGTTTTCTTGCAGTGTTGCAGAGTTGCATGCATGCAGTGTATAAAGGTTTGTTGATTATAACAGGAACATTTTAGTTTTCTATTATTTGTCATTTGTATTGTTGCAGACACTAGTTTTGTTGCAATGCATGCTTGCGGGGTTGTATGATTATGCATTTGCAGTGTAGACAGCACACTGATTATAAAAGGAGCATTGCAGTACACAGCTTTGTTGATTATACCAGGTGCATTTTAGTAATTGCATTTTTCACTTGCATTATTGCAGGATCACACACTTGCAGTATTATAGTTTCCCTTGCAGTGTTGCATATCAGTTGCAGTTGCAGCTTATATAATTCAAATGGAAACATTCAAGGTTGTTGCATTAACTTGAACTGTTGCACAGATGCATGCTTTTGTTGCATTTCTCACATGCAGTGTTTACCACATAAAAGTAGGCAAAGAGCCTTAACTCTGTTTTGTTTTATTGTTTTAGTTTTAATCACTAGCTCCTGTTGGCCTTGGGAACATGCAGTGTTTAGAACCAAAATATTTATATAATAATTCTGATTCATCAGCATTTGAAACATTTATGTGCAAATATTATGCACTTGTTGTGAATCTTGCAGAAATCCAAACCTTTTCTGCACATAAGTAAGAACATGTACACATGTAAGTAAATGCTTGACAATGTTTGACCTTTTATGTCAATGACAGAAGATATGTAAAGACAACATTTTTTTTCTTTAGTTTATTTGAGCTATCTGTAATTAATAGCGGCACTTTATTATTTGCAGTCAGCATTGCTTTTTTTCTCTGCTGTCTGTAAACCGACGGACCAGTTGAAAACCACTTTTCTGTAACATCTTTCTCTCTTTCTTTCTCCAGAGCCTTAATGCATTCAGAGAATCCAACTTTAGGACTCAGACGCCAAAGCCAATGAGACGCCAGTGAAACAAAGCCAGAAACGCCACAATCATCTACTACAGAAACAGAATGGAAGATCTGCCTTCTTGACAAGTCACGATGCATGAATATCCACGGTGTGTTGATGTACCTACATAGACACAGCCGCTTCTTTTGACCCTCTACATTTGGACTTTTAACCACGACTTTAATCGGCAGACCCAACATGCTTGCCGTCCATCGGTTGTGACTGGAGTTTGGCGGCAGCATGCGTCCATGGGCGGGCTCCTGGCGCTGGATAGCGCTGGTCCTGCTGGCCTGGGGAACGTTGCTCTTTTATATCGGGGGACATCTGGTGAGAGACAACGAACATGCGCCGCGCTCCAGCCGTGAGCTGGCGAAGATCCTCACCAAGTTGGAGCGACTGAAACAGCAGAATGAGGACCTGCGGCGCATGGCTCAGTCGCTACGGTAAACCGGCTCTCTACAGTAAAATAACACCACTTTATATCTAATTTCCTGAATTTAATACTTGTTTCATACTAATATTGGGGTGTTGATTCCAAAAAATGTGTCTGTTTTGCTCTAGCATGTCACAATTTCTCACAAAATACAGTATGATGGATTTCATAGCACTTGTGCTTTCAACAACAGTTAAGAAGTCTTGTTTTATCCCCAGGGTTGCCAAGTCACTAGGGCTACTTTTACACTGTTGCTATGGGTTGTTTTTTGGTCCGCAGGTTAAAGCGATCTTTCTCCCACCGACGGAGAATGACCACCTTGGGAAGAAAACGGAAAAGATGCAATTAGGCTAGTTTTGGGCTAGTTTTAAATGGCAGTTGGGCTGGTTTTGTTTTGCAGACCAGGCAACCCTAATTTTCCTTTAATCAGCAATAAAAATGCCACAAAGACATTCCTGTCTTCCTCTGAGCCAGATGACAACTATTTGTTCATTCTCAGCCCATTTTCACATGTTTGAATGATTATCAAGATATGCATTTATGCTTAATCATGATGTAAATTTTATTTTAGGAAAAAATATATATGTACTGAAGTTTTTATTAATATTCTTGAGCTTAGCATTATTAAATAAGGTAATATTGGGCCTTTTTTGCAAATCATCTGAATTTTTGCGCACCATTATCCATTATTACAGCTTTTGGCAAAGAAATAGTTCGGCCAAAAATTACAATTTCTTTATTTTCTCACCATCAAAAATCTTTTTTTGTTTGTTTCACAGATTAAACAAATACCAGCATACGGATTCGCAACAAATTCAGGATTAGAAAATAATAGCAGGATTTTTATTTTTGGCTGAAGTATTGCTTTAATGTTGGCATCTGTGCTAGAAAGACCAGATGAGACAGGGATAAGATCATTTTCTTGCTTGATTTATGCTGGTTAGTGTTGGTTTGATGCTTTTGTTTAAGGTTGTGTTGCTTAGAAGGAATATTGTAGGGTTTATTTGATATAAATTAGAGCACAGAATAAGTAGAGTCGTTCACACAGGACACGTTCTTGTGTTTAAAAGCAGCTTGACAGTCCTAAACAAAACATTTTTTTTTTACTTTGAATTGCATTTAACTTGACCCAGCATCTTATTCAGTGTTTTTGTCTGCTGTAATTGTGAAATGTTGTCAAATTACCTTCATTCAGGGACAATATTTTCTAAGTAAATATTGATGTATGGAAGTATTTACATTTTTAATTAATTGACAGTCTTAGCAAAAGCATTTGGCATGAAGATGCATTGTGTGTTCTTTGTGAATAATATATTTAAGGTTTGGTTTGTGGTGTCAAGGCTGTGAGTTTTGCCACCAAAGAGCCTTTCTAACATTTGCAGTGTTTGACCCGATTCTGTCTGATGTGAGTTCAGTACCCTGGATACAATGTCAGCTCTTGTGCTCCTAAAAGAACAAGAGAAATGGAAACAAAAGCTTCAGTAGAAACCAAATCCCATGTTTATAAATGTTCTTCTGAGCAAAACTGAGCCAAATAGTCAGACAGTAGTTCCCAACCAAGGCTTAAAATTACATATTATTGATATAGTAATTTAATATGCAATGTCATTAATGTAATATATAATTTATATTAAAATTTTTTACTTTTAATATCTATATATATTTTTTGTTTGTTTGTTTGTTTTTTGCTTAGGATAAAAGCATCTGCGATTAACTTAATTAAAATGCTAAAATAAATCACAATGTAAACTGAAATCATATTTATTTTCCCCTCAATAACTATTTTTATTGAAGCACAGAGAGTTCTTGCAGTGCAGACGGTGAGCAGATTTTGTGACGCGTGACTCAGAGCTCAACTCAGACAGGACGGCATGTGAGGAGTTTTGCAGGATGTTCTGGGGAGACATGAGGGAGGTTTTCTGAAGTTCTGATGGAGAAAGTCAAGCTTTATAAAGAGCTTATACTGAGGAGAGAAGACTGAGGAGAATTTGGTGCTCTCACAGTTTCATTGGGTGACAGTAAATGTCAGAGGATTGTGCAATATGTTTGAGAAAAGTGTTTTTGCAGAGGACCTGGAGAAAATGCTGTTTTTAAAAGGATTATCAGTGAAGTAGGATTCCAAGAAATAATTGCGGATTACAGCTGCCACAATTAACTGATTGTGAAAAGTGTTGATTACAGCACAGTGCTGTTGTGTAAAGGAAGCATGCTTGAAACTGAACCAAGATTTGATAGTCTGTAGCATGTAGTTCCTCAAAAACAGCCCCAGAGAGCCAATCTATGGTCCATGAGCAGTGAATAGAGCTACTTTGGTCATTTGTCTTTGTCGGGCTGAAGTAGGGGCATCTATTTCAGATATAAATCTCGATCTGATCAATGTCTTCTGTGCTTTAATTCCAAACAGATCGTCCATCGTGGCTCATGTGTGTCGGGTCTCAGTCTCCCATTGATCCGTTCTAAACCTGGAGGTCCACAATATCAATCCCCAGATCTCTGATAGCTCCAGCGGTGTCCTTGGCCCGTGGAACCGGAGGAACATTGATTATAAAACAGCTGTATTTAGTGGGGTTTACTAAGGGAAGGACTAGTGCTCATACAGTCCTGTAGAACTGATGCTTTTGACAAAATAATTCATATTATACAAACAGACAAAAAATAAATATTATATGTTAATATGAGAACAAATATAATATATAAAATAGTTTGTTTTATTTTTATATTATTTTATGATTTCCTGTAATGTGTCTATATAGCCTGTTTTATATTTTTATTGTATATTAATTTTAAATAATCATAGTACCAATAACAATGATAAATATTATATTATATATAACAATAATAATAATAATTATTATATAAATAATAATAATATAAAAATATAATAATAATATAAAATATAAAGTCTAAGTATTACTGCACCCATATTGAAACATTTGTTGAGAACTTCCATTTCTCCTAAAAATAACAAAACATTTTCTTAAATGAATATTTTCAACAAAGCATTGTTCAAATGCCTGAAGGTACACATATATTGTTTTATGTCTTTTATACATGCACATACTATCATCATAAAGTGATGATAAAAACATTTTGGACAGATACATTAACATGGGAATTGATGCTCAAAGCAATAAAATGTTTGCAGCCTTTGCTGATGTGAAATGGAATGGTCTCTGACAGCAGCTCGACTATCTCGACTGTGCTCGACTGTGTGTATGTGTGTGTGTCGTCCATTATTATGAAGTTTTCTCCACACATCATAACATTGATTTGTTTCATGGAGACGCAGCGCTTCAACCCCTCAGGCTGACTGAAGATATGTGTGCTTTCTGTCAATATCATTATATGTGCAATTAAAATGGCCACTGAGCTCTAGAAAATATTCAGCCACAAACATTCTTCAAAAACACACACAATAAACATAGAAAATGAAATAGCTTCTCTCTTCACTAAAAGCTTTTTTATGATTAAGAATATTGTCCACTGACTATCAGCAGAAAAGTTCAGCTTATTTAGTGTTGTGTTGACGACATTTAGGGGTGATTGCCCCAACGTTGTCATACAGTTGCTGGGGTGTTCTAATTGGCTTTAGCGAGTTGCTATGCAGTTGCTAGGGTGTTCTATGTGGATTTAGCACATTGTTATGCAGTTGCTCAGGTGTTTTAAGTGGTTTAAACATGTTGCTAAGTGGTTACTATAGTATTCTGGATGGTTGTAACTAGGGATGCACGATATGAAAAATTCTAACCGATACCGATAGCCGATAATTTAGTCCTTCTTTTGGCCGATGCCGATACCGATACCGATAACCAATACATTCATATTTTTATATGATAATTTTGTGCACACAGGAGAATACAAAATCTAAGATAAACTAATGAAATTTATATTATATATCTGGGTCTAACAATCATAGCAAACAGTCCTGACTCTTCAAAAATGTTTTTATTTTTTTGTGTAAGGCACCACAATTCTAAATAAAATAAAATGCTTTGACATTTTGTCAACCTGGAAAAAATGAAAAGTGCGTCATGGAGTAAAGTCAGATGTCCAAATGTCTGTGGTAAAGCTTACATGTAGTCCATTCTTATTGATCATATTATGAATGTGTGCAGCAGCCAAATCGTACAAGGCGGGGAATAAAACATCAGAATCGAGATAAAAACGTCTCAACTCTTCAGAATTCTGCAAGCGCAACGCAGGTCATGTGACATGAACCAACCAATCAGCTTCCTTTCCCTTAGTAACACTCAGAGCCATATAAAAAGAGAGTTGCGACACGCTTTGATCTCGCCGCCGCACGGTCACGTGGTTCATGGAGCTCTCAATAGTTCCAAACAGCTCCGCGCTGTCAATGTGTTTGAATGGAGTTAAATAGGATAGACAGCAGTTTTACTATATTTGCAGCAATTTCGAGTAATTATTAACACATAATGTGCATTGATTGTGTATTGATAACTTCTCTGAATACGCTTTACAATCGCATTTTATTCTGGGGAGTGACAAAGAGACATAATTAATATGTTCTCATACTCTTTGGCAGTCAAATGTGACCAAACACCTTAAGTGTAACTTTTATTCAATTAAATAACTGTAATATATATAGTTAAGTTCTATTTAGTAAATATTTTGAGGAGGGTTTTTTTTGTACTTAATATGTGCAATAATGATCCTGACCATTTAAAAGATAACATTTTCTAATATAGTATTTAGATTACAGTTAGTGTAATATTTAAGGTTAAATACATCTGCATGTGTATTTGGACATGATCAAACACTTTTTTTTATACAGTATGTTTCGATTTAACGATTTAATGTTAAATAAAAAAAAAGTAATTTACTCTTGTTTTATGATATTCAAATATACAACATAAGTGAATATTATAAAAGGCAAGCAAAAATGGCATTTAACATAATAGAAAAGATGAAAATAATGTTTAAAAAACACAAGGCAACGAATTGCATTCAGCATACATTTTTATCGTGTTTCTTGAATGCAGTCTTTACTGAAACTCATTCAACCTCCTACAGTGAGAGAAAGATTGCAGAAAGACTAAAAACATAAAAATATGACAACTAGTATCTGGTTATGGTCGCTATTACGGTGTTTCTCACGTTATCCAGCTGCATTTACAGTTTAACTGTTTATTTTTTAACGATAAACATTAACTATAACACGCTTCATAAAACACCACTATTGGCCAGTTTTCCGAGAGGTCAACTGATGCGTTAAAATGTAAAGAAATGCAGTAATTTCTTCAATATACTTGCGACTGTGCTTGAGAAGCGCTGAAATGAATGGGCTTCAATGGAGGAGCTATTGGTTGTTTGGAACTATTGACCGCTCCATGACACGCTTTACTTCCGCATTCCTCAGTTCCTATGGAAGCCTATGGGAGTGTCGCAACTCTCTTTTTATATGGCTCTGGTAACACTGAAAGCACTGGCAAGGTGGAGAAACGGCTTATCAAAGCTGTACAGGAATAAACATTTTTAAATAAATTTGATAACAGAGCTACTGCAAGCGATTTTAATGCTGAAAATCTATTTATTTTTTGCTGAAACTACCGCGTCTTTATGGAGAGCGCATGTCATGGCTGCTTAGCAACGGCAGACGCCACTGGAGCTCAAACTACAGAGCGGTTTGTCAAAGACTTTGGGTTTGGAAAAAAAGAGAAGGCGGCGCTTCAGCGTTTTCCACGCGTTTTTAGGCGCGACATGTGAACGGACACTTAAACAGATTCACCGCGATGACAACCTCTGAAGTGAGATATAAGATTGTTAAAACTTAACGGCTTTTTACCTCCTCTCGGAATCCTTGCTAAACATGTGTTGCAAATAGCAGTAGCATTGTCCTCCTCTGTCGCCGTGAAAAACTTCCAGACCTGCGAAAGCGATGATGACGACACAGATGATGACGTATTAAACGCGACAAAGGCCGAGAGTCACTGCAGTTTACAGCTGCAGTCACTTGCACTCGGAAAGCAGATGAATCTAAGATACACCAGACTGATTGATTGATTTACCAGCAAGAGTACTTTATCGGACCGGGTTTCATTTATTTATCGGCGCAATAAAAATTACGCCATTTTTACCCATATCGGTCGATAATGTATCTGTCCGATAAATATCGTGCATCCCTAGTTGTAACATTTCTTTTGAGTTGCTGTTGTGTTCTGGATGGTCTTAACATGTTGCTGTGCAGTACCTAGGGTGTTGTGGGTGGTTGTATTGTTGTTATACAGTTGCTAGGGCATTCTAGATGGTTTTAATGTTGCTATGTAGTTGCTACGTTATTCTGGATGGTTGTAATTCATTACTACGCAGTTGCCAGGGTGTTCTGGATGGTTGTAATATGTTTGCTTTGTAGTTGCTAGTGTGTTCTGGATAGTTGTAACATTGTTATGCAGTTGCTAGGGTGTTCTAGGTGGTTGTAATGTTGCTGTGAAGTTGCTAGGGTGTCCTGGATGGTTGTAACGTTGTTATGCAGTTGCTAGTGTGTTCTGGATGGTTGTAACATGTTGCTATGCTGTTGCTTGGCTGTTTTGCATGATTTTAACATGTTGCTATGAAGTTACTATGGTATTCAGAGTGGTTTCTTACTCGTCCAATTGAAAAGAGTCCCTCCTCAGGTCTCTGTGGCATTCGGGTCTGTAGATATGGCTCGGGTTCCTCATTCAATGTAAGTCTGTGGGATTTTTCCTCCTATTTCATCATCCAGCAGGTGAAAACCTTCAGAGTGATTGCTTAAGAAAGTAACAGCACACTTACCATAGGATTAGAGGTTTGTTCATATTTACTAATCATTTTGCAGCATTCAGATCTTCTTACCTCGCTTTTTTTATCATCATATCTGTGTGATCTTCAGTCGGTCTCCATCTTCTCCTCCTGACTAATCTCGCGACCCTTGTAATTTCCTCTCTGAACGCTGCATGTGGCAGTGACTGACAGTAATTCACTGGCCGTAATGTCGTTTGGCCGCCGTTCCCTCCTGTATCAGACTCTGTTTTGCTCTCCATCAGCAGTTCTGAAGTTCTGCTCCTCTGATGCTCGTGTCTCGCCCTCGTTAGATGGAATTGAACCAAGCTTTTCTACACTCTAATAACATGTTTCATTTATACTTAAATTCAATAGTCCTCAGGCACATTTCATTTGCATATATTTATATATATATTTATATTTATATGTATATAGTTCCCATTTGCATATATTGCAGATACATATTTGCAGCCTTGAACGCTGAACCATCTGCACTCTTTGAAGTGCATTTTGAGTATCTACCAGTCGGTACCAGACGGGGGCTGATAGGGTCCTTGTGTAATCTCTAGAGGAACGTTCAGGGGCCGAAGGGAAAAGAGCTTCACTGCAAACACCTGAGGGCCAGAAGCTTCCTGATTTTTCTCTCTTTTTTCCGCTTTTGCTGTACAGAGTAATTTCCTCTCTGCTGGTTTCCTAGATATTTAAAGGAATAGTTCACCCAAAACAGAAAATTGTGTCATCATTTAGTCACTCTCAAGTTCCAAACTTGTGTGAGTTTGTTTATTCTCATGAACACAAAATAAGATATTTTGATGTTGGTAGCTGAATATTTAGTGTTAGCAATTTAATTCCATATTATGGAGAAAAAAATACTATGAAAATCAGTTGGGAGCATCAACTGTTCAATTACCCACACTCTTCAAAATATCATCTTTTGTGTTTAGCACATGAAAGAAATTTAACAGAATGAGGAATATCATGCATTCTACAAAAGATATTAGAATGTGGATAACCAAAGAGTTGATGGTCCCCTTTGACTGCCATAGTATGGAAGAAAAACTATGAAAGTCAATGGGGACCATCAACTGTTCGCTTACCCACATTCGTCAAGATGTTTTGTGTGTGTGTGTGTGTGTGTGTGTGTGTGTGTGTGTGTGTGTGTGTGTGTGTGTGTGTGTGTGTGTGTGTGTGTGTGTGTGTGTGTGTGTGTGTGTGTGTGTGTGTGTGTGTGTGTGTGTGTGTGTGTGTTCAACAAAAGAAAGAAATTCATATATTCCTCAAAAGATCTTTCAAAGGGTATTTTTCAAGAATATGGATAACTGAAGTGTTGATGGTCCCCATTGACTTCCATAATATGCAAGAAGTACTATTGAAGTCAATGGGGACCAACTGTTCAATTATCCACATTCTTCAAAAACTGAAAGAAATTCATACACATCTGGAACAATTTGAGAGTGAGTAAATGATGATTTTCATTTTTTGGTGAACTGTTCTTTTAACTGTCTCTATACAGTCATAACATACAGTAAATTGCTAACGTGATATCATTATTATCTGCAGGTGTTTATAAAGTGAACTGGATTCTAGATAGCACTTTATCATGATGCTAAGCTGCTTAGGGGGGCGACCTACTTCTTTTACAAACTGCAGTATAAAAGACATAAATTCAGATGTTAGGGAATGTGGGTCTATTCGTTCGTTTCAGGACTTGAAAGGCCAATTTAATTTTTCATTTTTCTTTTACTTACAGTTATGTGCATTGCTTGAAGCAAAACTGCTCTCCATTCGCCTTCATGAAGTCTGAGGCATCCGAATTATATAATAAAATATTAGAATGTTCCTATCAAATCTTAATTGGA
Source organism: Garra rufa (assembly GCF_049309525.1). NCBI lineage: Eukaryota > Metazoa > Chordata > Actinopteri > Cypriniformes > Cyprinidae > Garra > Garra rufa. Next base: position 38,448,046 of record NC_133373.1, read on the forward strand.
CGTTTATTGCATTAAAGACCTGGAACTTTTGTAATCTGAATCTAATTGGAAGGTTGTTTGCCATAATATTGCTGCAGTCTCGAGAAGCCTTAACCTGGTTATTCGTTATAGCTTTCTGCACAGATTGTATTTCATGCCACATAACTTTTTTAAGATTTTGTTCTCTTGGTATTGTCAATAACTTTTACTTTTTTAAAAAGTGTGTATTTTACAATTGCACTTACCTAAAAATACAGTAAAAACATTAATATTGTGAAATATTATTACAATTTAAAATAAGTGTTTTCTATATGAACGTATTTTAAGATGTAATTTATTTCTGTGATGCAAAGCTGAATTTTTAGCATGATTACTCCTATCTTCAGTGTCACATGATCCTTCAGAAATCATTCTAATTTGCTGATTTGCTGCTCAAAATGTTGAAAACAGTTGTGCTGCTTTATAACTTTGTAAACTGATGCTGATTTTGTTAAATAGAAAGTTCAAGGCCATTTGTTTCCTATGCCTTGCTTTTGGTTTCCTCAGTGGTTGTTTTTGTTATTTGCTTTAAAATGAAAGCCTTTTTTGCATCTTTTGAATCAATTAGTATTCCCTCCTCCACTTTTGCAAATTGTGCTAACATGCTCTATTGATTTCTCCACGCTAATCTTTGTTCCCTTGCATATATACTCTCATGCATATGCATGCGGCAGCGGTATTAATATTAATGCACGATTACCATATTAATGTGTAATATATCCGATCTACTCAGTGGTTTCAGATATTGACCCGTTTACTGCCGTATGAAAACAAATGGAAATATTCAGTAAACATTCAGTTATAAAATAAGCCCAATATGATAATATGTGGTGTTAAATGAGCAGTTGTTGGTGTCATGCAGAGTTTCCCAAAGGCTCATTAGTTAAGGGGTGATTTCATCTAAATCAGCTGAATAGAAACGAACAGTCAAACTGTAATTAGCAATTACGCTTTAGACGAATGTAAGCAGCAAATTTATGCAGCGCGCTAAACGCTATTGAACATCACAGCAGACATTTATGATTATTTTATTCATGGCCAATTGGTAATCAGGCTCCAGTGAATCAACATTTGGAGCCTGTGGTTTTGCGCTTGTTTACACAGCGTTGGCGGTCTGATTGCTTTCTTCGTGGACGCGGCGAATTTGCAAACGCTTTAAGCTGCGGAAGGAGTTCGCTAACAAACCGTGTGTGTTTTGCAGAATCCCGGAAGGACAGTCGGATGGGCCGGTATCATCAGGAAGACTGCGGTCTCTTGAGGAACAGCTAAGCCGAGCCAAACAGAAGATCCACAGCTTTCAGAGATTATCTGGAGACGGTAAGAGTAGGGTTGCCACCCGTCCCTTAAAATACGGAATCGTCCCCCGCAGCAGGGGCGCCGCTAAGGGGGGGAAAGTTAGGACAATTCTAAGGGCCCACGCATTTTAGGGGCCCCCAGAGACCTGCTTTGGTATGGTAGGGGGGGCCCAACCTCATATTTTGTCATAGGGCCCAAAATTGCGAGCGGCGCCCCTGCCCCGCAGAATGCGTCCCTTAGTTTTGGGTATTAAAAGTGGTAACCCTAGGTAAGAGAGAAGATCATCAGGACTGAGTCTCTATATCTGAACCCTAACGAAACCTTTCCCGTACACATAACCCAAAAATTCATAGTCTTCCAATGGTCGGATAAATGCTAAATGAAAGATTTTAGGAGCTGTTTTTAAAGAATGCATCTTTAATATGAACACATATTGCTTGCATGTTGCTTTGGTAGAAAAGTTAAAAGTTAGTTTAAAAGTTAAAAACTAATGGAGAATCTGCCAGTGCAATAGGATATATTCACAGTACAATTACAAAAAATGATCCAAGTTCATTTTTAACTTGTCTGATTTAAAATTTTTGATATACTGCAGTTCAAAAGTTTGGGTTTGCTAAATTTGGAAATTGTTTTCATGTTTTCAGTATATTATGCTAATTTATTTGCTTAAAAATACAGTAAAAAACAGTAATATTGTGAAATATTATTTCAATTTAAAATCACTGTTTTCTATTTGAATATATTTTAAAATAAAATGTATTTCTGTGATGCAAAGCTGAATTTTCAGCATCATTACTCCGGTCTTTAGTGTGACATGATTATTCAGAAATCATTCTAATATGCCTTTTTGCTGCAATATGACAAAATTCACTTATATTAATGAAAAAAAAAACATGTATTGCAGTTTTGCTTTTCTAGAAAAGTTTATCTGGTTTCAAAAATTTGTAGATATTTTACTTAAAAAAAAATCAAAAATCCCATTTAGAAGTCCTGATTGAACTATGGCCTAATCCTGGCTTAGTCTAAGCCCTTCTTTTTTTCTGGCCATATTTCTTACAATGATTTAATTTCCTATGTCAACCAGTAAGTATTTTACTTTAATCTTGGGAATATTTTGTGACTGATGTAACAAAATATGCATCACCAGTAGCAGTTTGTTTCCTCAAATTAGGCCGGATTGCTTACATTCAAATATAAATCACAAATGTGTAAACTGTTATCCAGACTCTTGCAGTTCCACTCTTCAGCGTTGGCGTGTATATGACATACTTTTCAGAGAAATCAGCCTATGTCTTATACAGTTGCATATGAAACTGGAATGAAACAATGCATTTTAACATAAAAAATGAGCGGTTTATATTTTGGATGTCTTTGGTTCAGACATCTAACAGATGTCTAACAGATGCACAACGGAATGAGTCATTGTGTAGGTAGATGTTTGTGTGTGTGTTCAAGTCTTTGCATGCATAATCATGGGTAGGGAACAGGTCAAGGTCGGGGGAAATTTCCTTGCTGCAGGATCAGCCAGAAATAACTACCAACATCATCATCATCAGCAGCAGCAGCAGCATCATCGTCACCCCGGGCCAGAAGAGTACAGGTCACAGATGTATAAGAATCATCCTTAAAGAGCCTGTCTCTCATCCTGCTGCTTCACGTTGTGTTCTGACCCCTATAAAAAGACAGAGAGATGCTGTGTGTCTCACTCAGGTCACCTCTGCTGTAATGAGAGCAGGATTAAAGGAGAAAGCAGCTCTGTTCAAAACCCTAGTGAGCTGCTCACCTACAGCACCTGAAGACGAAGTCTCACAGTTATAGTCATACTTATATAAATGATTCTTCACCAGAATAGAACAGCACTTGCATTATCTATATTGTATTTGTATCTACAGTATGTATGTCTAGGTGTGTGTGTGTGTGTGTGTGTGTGTGTGTGTGTGTGTGTGTGTGTACCTGGTATTCATCACGTTGTGGGGACCAAATGTCCCCACAAGGATAGGAATACCAGTAGATTTTGACCTTGTGGGGACATTTCTCAGGTCCCCATGAGGAAACAGGCTTATAAATCATGCACAATGAGTTTTTTTGATGAAGTAAAAGTATGCACAATCTCCAGTGAGGGCTAGGTTTAGGTGTAGGGTAGGTGTAGGGCGATAGAAAGTACGGTTTGTACAGTATAAAAACCATTACGCCTATGGAATGTCCCCATAAAACATGTAAACCAGTGTGTGTGTGTGTGTGTGTGTGTGTGTGTGTGTGTGTGTGTTTACATTTACATTTATTCATTTAGCAGACGCTTTTATCCAAAGCGACTTACACATTGGGAATACAACAAGTGATTCATCCTAAGGAGGCAGATCAACATAGGAAGTGCTCAAAAATATCATATATTAGGCGTTGTTAGATGAATAGAGGCTAGAAAGGGAAGATCAAGAAAGAAAGGAGAACAATTTTTTTTTAATATATATTATTGAGTCAAATAGTGTCGAAAAAGATGGGTTTTCAGCAGTCGCTTGAAAGCTGTTAAGGAGTCTGCATTCCGGAGAGGGGTGGGAAGATCATTCCACCAGGCAGGAACGTTGAACGAGAATGTTCTGGAAAGTGATTTCATGCCTCTCTGTGGTGGTACAATGAGGCGTCTTTCACTAGAGGATCTCAGACTTCTGGAGGGAGTGTAGATACGAAGTAGTGAATGGAGGTAGGCAGGTGATGAGCCGGTGGCTGTCCTATATGCCAGCATCAGTGTCTTGAATTTGATGCTGGCTGTAACCGGTAGCCAGTGCAGGGATATAAAGAGAGGTGTGACATGGGCCTTTTTGGGCTCATTGAAGACCAGACGTGCTGCTGCATTCTGAATCATTTGTAGAGGTCTGATTGTACATGCTGGAAGACCGGCTAAAAGAGCATTGCAGTAGTCCAGCCTGGAAATGACCAGGGCCTGGACGAGGAGTTGTGTAGCATGCTCTGTTATGAAGGGCCTAATCTTTCTGATGCTGTGCAATGCAAACCTGCAAGATCGAGCAGTTTTAGCTATGTGGTCTTTAAAAGTCAATTGGTTGTCAAAGATTACACCCAGATTTCTGGCTGAAGTCGATGGGGTAATTGTTGATGAACCTAACTGGATGGAGAAGTCATGCTGTAGAGTTGGAGTGGCAGGAAAGGCAAGGAGCTCAGTCTTTGCAAGATTGAGCTGTAGATGGTGTTCCTTCATCCATGCAGAGATATCCGCCAGGCAGCCTGAGATCCGTGCAGCTACTGATGTATCATCTGGTTTGAATGAAAGATAGAGCTGTGTGTCATCGGCATAGCAATGGTAGGAGAAGCCCTGTGCCTGTATGATGGGGCCCAGAGATGTAGTGTATATGGAGAAGAAGAGGGGTCCAAGAACTGATCCCTGAGGAACCCCAGTGACCAGTTGATGAGTTTTAGATACCTCCCCTCCCCAGGCCACTCTGAAAGACCTACCAGAGAGGTAGGATTTGAACCAGTGAAGTAAAGTCCCTGTGATGCCCAGCGATGAGAGGGTGGACAGGAGGATATATATATATATATAAATATATAAATTTCAAATATGTGACCCTGGAGCACAAAACCAGTCTTAAGTAGCACAGGTGTATTTGTGGCAAAAGCATTGTTATAGATTAAAAAAATACATTGTATAGGTGAAAATTATAATTTTTTCTTTTATGCCAAAAATCATTAGGATATTAAGTAAATACCATGTTCCATTAGAATATTTTGTAAAAATTTTTACTGTAAATATATCAAAACTTAATTTTTGATTAGTAATATCCATTGCTAAGAACTTCATTTGGACAACTTTAAAGGCGATTTCCTCAATATTTAGATTTTTTTGCACCCTCAGATTCCAGATTTTCAAATAGTTGTATCTCAGCCAAATATTGTCCTATCATAACAAACCTTACATCAATGGATGCATATAAGCTTATTTATTCAATGTCACAAAATTGACTCTTATGACTGGTTTTGTGGTCCAGAGTCACATATTTGTATTATAATGAAAATTTTTCATAAATATGTTTGTTTACAAATGACAAATATATATATATATATATATATATATATATATATATATATATATATATATAATTTTTTTTTTTTCATTTGTATTAATTTTTTATGTCTATAAATGTTACTTTTTTTTTCCGTTGTAGTATTTTTGAACATCAAAATAAATAAAAAATAGAAACGTTGCATTGGCAATTTTTTTTGTTTCAGTTCATTTATTTTTTATTTCAAGTAACAAAAAAGTTTTTCATGGTTTTAGTTTTAGTTAACTATAATAAAAGCCTGATTTGTAATATTATAATTTAGTTCTGAATATAACTAATATAAACTGTATCCTTGACTGTATCCTGAGATTTATTTGCAATATTTTTCAATCATTAAACTACAAATCAAATGTTAATATTATACTTTATATGCTATTTCTTTCTTGAGGCTTTTTAAAGTATTTAATTCAATGCTGAAATAAATTAGATAATAGTAAGTAATAGTAAAATTCTAACTTAAATATTTCATTATAATTATATATAATTTATATAATTTATGTACCTAAATAGTTTATAAAATGTAATAAAAAAATCGAATTAAATAAAAAAGTAATAAACAATTTATATTATACAATTTATATAATTTAAAATAATCCTGCACACTATTTGAGTGTTTTTATGCTTGTTATTAATCCTACTGTATGCAGAGCATCTAAATGAGTCACTTATGTGGTTCCATCTCAGTTGCTGCCTATGTAGGCGTTATACATCTAGGCAGCTAGGATTTGGAGCAGAGCTCCTCTTCAGGGTCACCCATCCCGGAGAGATTATACCCAGGAGGAGTTTCTTGAAAAGCACTGAATTGAACTTATTACATAAGAGCAGAAAAGGAGAAGAGTAGAGCGAGAGACGAATGAAAGCAGAATCAAAAAGAGGACAGACCAAATCTGTAGGGAAGATTGACAGCAATTGCAACCTTGTACATTTTCCTTCAAAACTTAAAGACTATTACAAACCTGCCGTCTTTTTATATAACACACGTGTGTCAAAAGTAATAGCTGGTAAGTCAACTAGATGCATTGTGTACTGAGATCGTTTAGTTGTGGTTATCTTCACAGCCGCTCAGACATTACAGCTTAATTAGAGCACTTTTGAATCTCTCTTCCCTTTGTCAGTTGGTCCGGGTCGAGAACAGGAGGAACTGCGGAGGAAGGTGGAGAACGGAGTGAAAGAGCTGTGGTATTTTATTCGCAGCGAGATACAGAAGCTGAGTCACGGCGACCCGTCAGACAGACAGAAACACAGTGAGGCGCTGCTGCAGGACCTGGGTCATCAACAGAGGTCAGATACGTACATTATAAACACGCCATCACTCACGATGCTCTTTTATTGCTCAGGGGACATGGAGGTGTCATTCAAGACTTGTCTTTAATTCTTTATAGGAGAAATTCAAATAGATACAAATGAGACATGAAGTTTGACATGAGGTATTGAACTCTAAAATTACACGCATTTGAGAACTAGGAGACTTTATTTGCTCTCATTTAACTGTATTATTGTCATATTTTGGCAAATAGTTAAATTACATTAAAGTACATTTTGTATAAAGAACATGAAGCCTGTTTTTCAAAGTATTATTGGCAAGAGCACAATTTTAATTATTTGTAATAATTTTGTATATAATAATATATAATTTTATATATAACATTTATAATATAAAATGTATATATAATATAAATTTGTATATAGTAGATAATATATAATATATAATTAATTCATCATTTTTATCATGAGTATTTATTGTATTGCCTTTAATTAAAAAACATGTTATTATTATTACTATTATATATATATTATATATATATATATATATATATATTATAGATTGATAATGTAAAATAATGCATAATGCAAATAATAATTAAAAAGTAAAAGTAATAAAGTAAAAGAATATTATTTAAAATATTTTTTACATATGTTTTTATATTTTAAACTTTTTATATTTTTATAAATATATTTTAAATGATAAACATTATTATAACTGTCTTTAATCAACAAGGCTGTTGTTATTTGATTAAAAAATACTGGGGAAAAAACATAATATTGCAAAATATTATTACAATTTAAAATAACTGTTTTCTTTTTAAATATTTGTTTCTAGAGTAATGATGCTAAAAATTCAGCTTTGATCACAGGAATAATTTTTGTAGCTGCCTTTATTTGATTAAAAATACAGTAAAAATAGTAATATTGTGAAATATTTTTACCATTTCATATAACTGTTTTCTATGTTAATATATTTTAAAATATAATTTATTTCTGTGATCAAAGCAGAATTTTCAGCAACATTACTCCAGGCTTTAGTGTCACATGATCCTTCAGAAATCATTCTAATATGCTGATTTGCTGCTCAGTAAACATTTCTGATTATTATCAATGTTGAAAACAGTTGTGCTGCTTCATATTTTTGAGAAAAGATATATAATTAATTGTCAAATGCAAAAAAAATCTTAATGTTCCTACAGCAAAACCTACTTTATTTTTGCATTCTTCTGAAATATGAGTTGAGCATGTCTTCAACGACTTTAATAACATTCAGGATTGTTTTGTCGAGTTGAGGATGATGAAGAATTGACGAGCGTCTCTAGTTTCATCATTATGAAGCAGCTCCAGACACTAATAGCGTCATAATAGAAATATAGCAGCACTTAATTTTAAGTTATCACCCGCTAGACTAATTACGGACGGAGACGCTGTCAATATCTCATTATCTTGGTGTCTGTGAGACGCTCCATCAGCACATTCACACCTGTTTTTCCGTTTCGACAAAGAGAATCGTTCGATACACATTTAACGCGGTGCTGTTTTCCAGCGAAAGGCTCCCTGAGGAGTCTCTCATTGATGAAGCAATAATTAAACTCCTCATAAACTCAGCATATGCTCATCTGTTTGAGTTAGCAAATGACGGTTTAACAGAACTCATTACTGGTCTCTAAAACTCAATTGTGCTTCGGCCTTTTTGAGATTTTACTGGATTTATTAAAGGAATAGTAAAAATGAAGTCATCAATTACTCATTCCAAGTCTGTATTACTTTACTTCTTGAGTGAAACACTAAGGGAGAAGTTGGGCTGAATGTTCACGCTGCTCTTTTCCTCATTTCACATTAAAATGCTGCAAAAGGCTGAATGGAAGGATGCAGAACTTTCTCTTCCTTTTTCTCTCTCTGGCGGTGAATATAGTGTAATTGTAAACAACTGGTAATTACAGCCAAATTAGAGCAATAATCAGATTTCAGAGGTGCCTATTCAATCCCACAATCCTCACTGGAGGCTGAAGAGCACACAAATCAATTTTGGATGATATTATGATTTATTATGGTATTTGTTCAGTTTGGTTTGAATGAATTGAATTGTTAACTCGTTTCAAAATGATGCCTCAAGCTGCTTAATATTTTCATGGACTTATTTATGTTTTTATTGATTTTACTGATTCCGAGAAATCCACACCATGCTGGAGGTACTTAAAATAAATATACTTCAAATAAATATATTAGGTGAAAAGTTTGGTTACTATAAAACAGTAAAATATGTTAATATAAAAAGTAACCAGTTCCTAGCCAGCGCTGGTAATCGGTGTATTGTCAGCTGATAAAGGAGGATGTTTGACTTGTTTCCTGTGTGTTTCTGTCAGAACCATCATGACAGATCTGCACGATCTTAGTCAGGCGGACGGAGCAGGAGACTGGAGAGAGAAGGAGGCCAGAGATCTTTCCAACCTGGTGCAGAACAGGATCTCCTTCCTGCAGGTACAGAAAAACCTTTCGTCCTGCTCTGTAAAAAACAATTAGTCAACTTATAATAATTTGTTACCTGGCTGCCTTAAAATTTTAAGTTCAGTCAACTTTAAATGTGAAGTTGTACTAAGTGATGTTTGAGTTGATTCAACTTAAAATTTTAAGGCAGCTAGGTAACTTACCTAGCATTTAAGTTTAACAAACCAAATTTGTTGTTTAATCAACTCAAATATCTAAGTTGTCGCTTAGTACAACTTACCATTTCAAGTTGACTGAACCTATTTGAGTTGACTGAACTTCAAATTTTAAGGCAGCTGGGTAACAAATTATTTTAAGTTGACTCAACAAATTGTTTTTTGTTTGTTTTTTTGCAGTGTGCTGTTACTGCTCTGAAAATACAGTAAATACTGTAAAATTGTGAAATATTATTACAATTTAAAATAACTGTTTTCTATTTAAATATATGTCAAAATATAATTTATTCCTGTGATGCAAAGCTGAATTTTCAGCATCCTTATTCCAGTCTGTAGTTTTACATGATCTTCGTTGATTTGGTGCTTAATTATTAATAATGATTCTTCTTATTATCAATGTTGAAAATCGTTTTTGCTGCTTAATATTTAATGGAAACATTCATTAATGATACGTTTTTCCTCTCACTTTGTGCTTCAGAAATGAATTAAGTAATCAAATCATATGGTTTGTTGAGAGGAAATTTTTTGTCTAACTATAAAAAAATCAACAAATCTTAATTGTCTAATAAAAAAATACTGTGAACTATTTCATTCAGTACTGAAAACAGTCAATAAAAATTTTTTTTTCCCCCAATACACTCATAAAAATAAAAGTGCTTTTTTACAGCGATGCCATAGAAGAACCATTTTTGGTTCCACAAACAACCAATCAGTCAAGGATTCTTTAAAGAACCATCTCTTTCTTACCTTTTTATAATCTGAAGAACCTTCTTTTGCCATAAATGACCTTTTGTGAAACGGAAAGGTTCTTCAGATGTTAAAGGTTCTTTATGAAACCATTTAAACAAAAAAGGTTCTTCTATGGCATCATGAAGCACCTTTATTTTTAAGAGTGTACCAGTACTGTTACTGTTAATATGGGTTGATTCAAAAGAAAATCTGTGAGAAAAAAAATTGTAGAAAAACAACTGTCTTTTTTTTTTTTTTGCCAGTGAATTATTCGTTAAGTTTTTGGACATTTACTTTAAATATAAAATATGGGTAAAACACTTCTTTTCAAATTTTTTTAACTTTTTTTTTTCAATTTTTTTTTTTTTTTTTTTTTCAATTTTACATAAATATCTATGTACATTTTATATCTTCTGATTTAATAGTGCATGTGATCACTTAATAAAGTACCAGCACTCTCCTCTACAAGACTTGTTGATTTGGGAAATTGTACATACCTGGAGCACAAACTAATCAAGTTATTGGCTTTAGAGTTGAATTTTGAATACTTAACCCAAATTATGAGCAAGAGCAATAAAGATGTTTGTCTCTGCAAACAGCAATAATGAAATATCTTTTCTGGTATGTTTCCCTCTGTACAACCGTCCCTCTCCAGGACTGTTTCTTTCTTCCCTCCTTTCTCTTTATACTGAGATCTATGACTTTATGCCAGTCTAATCACACTAAAAGCCTGGTAAAAGGAAATATTGATGCCGTTTGTGAGTTTGATTTTCTTTACAAACTGCCACTAATGAAAATCACAGCGCAAGATCAAGTGAAGTCAGTCTTTTGTTGATTTATTTAACCATTTTCATCTATAAATTTAAAGTTATGTCGCAAAAACTTTTGGGATCTTTTGAATCTCAACTCAAATGCCTTGATCGTGCATAATTTGTTTTCTGCAATGAAGTTGCTTGTCAAATAAATCCAAAAGGAATCACCAAAGATCCCACTTTGTTTAACAAAACAACATATAGCTGCTCATTACAGATGGTACCTGTGGTGTAATTAGCCAGTTTAAGCTGGTTTAACTGGTCTCGCAGTTTGTTCAAACTGGTTTTCAGTTGGTTTAGATGGTAATTCATGAGTTAGCCTCACACTTTTTTTTAGTAATTTAATTTAATTTAATTATTTTGTTTTGTTTTGTTTTGTTTTTATTTTATCATAATTTCTTATTAAATATCTTACTGAATTTATTTAATGTTATTTTAATGAGTCTGGTTATCATTCAGTACCATGGTATATATCAAATTCTATTTTATCACAGATTTTCATACCATCACTATGCCACTACTTTATTTTTATTTTATTTTTGAATTTATTTATTTATTTTTGAATTTTATTTTATTGAATCTGAATTTATTAAATATTTAATTGAATTTATTTAAAATTAATTAGTGGATCTGGCTGTCATTCAATCTCTTATCACTGATTTCCATATTATTACTATATTGTAGAACCACCAAATTTTAATAAAAAAAAATTTTATGCTCAGGCAGCACTTTGAGGGCTTTTTGAGATGAGAGTGCTTCATCTGCTGCCATAGCAAACTCTCTGCCAACACTATTGAATTTGGATTAAGAGTAAAATCTATATAGCCTTCAAAAATCCCCCAGACAAATACACCGACGTGAAAGAGCCGCCAGACAATTCGATTATCGTAACTCATTTCCTCTAATGGCACAATAAAAATGAAAAAGTCTTTCTGAGAGGAAATATAGACCGGTAAATTCTTCCCATGCTGGACTCACTGAATCACTTTATTTCTCACAAATATCTATCTTGAAAACCATAATTAATGCCTAAATAACTGCAGTTATTGTTAGTACTATATTTGCGACCTTGATTGATTGATTGATTTCTTACTGACCCCTAACTTTTTGTTGTTGTTGTTTAAAAAAAAAAGTTATTTTGTTTTATTTTATTTTATTTTGGTTTTGTTTTGATAATGCTGAGTGTATAATGTTTTGTTTTATTTTATTTTATTTTTCTAAATAAAATTTCTTATTAAATATCTTATTGAATTAATTTAATGTTATTTTAATCAGTTATCTTTAGTACCATGGTATATATCAAATACTATCTTATCACAGATTTTCATACCATTTGTGTACCATGTGTACAATGGTAATGGTTATTTTTTTTATTTTTTTTTTTATAGTTGAAGCACCTTTTTTGTTTTGTTTTCATAATGCTAAATGTGTATTTAATTTAATTTTATTTTATTGTTTTTGGATTTGTTTTGTTTTGATAATGCTGAGTGTATAATGTTTTATTTTACTTTATCTTATTTTATTTTATTTTTATTGTTGAAGCACCCTTTTTTGTTGTTGTTGTTTTTTTTGATAATGCTGAATGTATAATGTTTATTTTATTTTATTTATAGTTGAAGCACCTTATTTTTTGTTTTGTTTTGTATGATATTGCTGAGTGTATTTTATTTTATTTTATTGTTGAAGCACCTTATTTTTTGTTTTGTTTTAATAATGCTGAGTGTATAATGTTTTATTTTATTTTATCTTATTTTATTTTATTTTATTTTTATTGTTGAAGCACCTTTTTTCTTTTCTTTTTTGATAATCCTGAGTGTATAATGTTTATTATTTTATTTTATTTTATTTTATTTTATTGTTGAAGCACCTTATTCACCCTATAGATAAACCACTAACTAAAATAACTGATCTAATACATCCAGTCAGCATCTCATAGAGGTCTTAAAATCTCACCATGTGAATCTCCAAACGGCTACCTGTGTTTCTCTGTCTCTGTTTCTTTGAGCTTACATGCAGTGAATGTGATTTCACAATGAAGTCAGACAGCTCTCACTAGGGACAATGAACTTGAATGAGATTGTTGCATAAAACCTGAATGCTTTCGCTTGAAACATGCATTGCATCCTGGTAAAGGGACTGTAGGAAAACAGCCTTGTAAAGTTCAGCATTCATTTTAGAGTATTTCAGTTCAGTGTGCACTACTATATTGCTATATTGGTACAAATTCATTTAATCTAAAATGCAGTCCTAATTGTAATTGCATATGTCATTTGTGCATCAGAACCCGCAGGACTGCAGTAAAGCCCGTAAACTGGTGTGTAACATCAATAAGGGCTGTGGATACGGCTGTCAGCTTCATCACGTGGTTTACTGCTTCATGATCGCTTACGGCACACAGAGAGTCCTGATCCTTGAGTCCCACAACTGGCGTTATGCTCCGAAAGGCTGGGAGACGGTCTTCCGGCCCGTCAGCGACACCTGTACGGATCGATCCGGAGCCACAACCGGACACTGGTCAGGTGAGCATCAATCCTACTGTAGATGTTCAGTGTGAGCGGATCTTAACCTAAAAATGCAATGCTCTGAATATTTCTTTCTGTCTTATACCATTTGTAATATGTAATTTTTATTTATCTATTTATTTACTTATAGTTTAGTTTAGTTTTAGTCAACTGTAATAACTCTGGTAGGTCAAATTGACTAAATTTAAAGTTAGATTATAGTTACATTTATAGTGTTTTACTGTTGGTTCTACAGTTTGAATTGAATAAATATATTATTTAAATGAGTTGAAATATAAACTACCATTCAAAAGTCTCTTTTGCTCACTAAGGCTCTATTTATTTGATTAAATATACAGTAAAAAGGGTAATATTGTGAAAAATTATTACCAATTACATAAAGTTTTTTTCTACTTGAAAATTTATAAAAATGTAATTTATTCTTGTGATGCAAAGCTGAATTTTCAGCAGCATTACTCCAGTCTTCAATGTTTTTTTGTGGAAAGCAATTTTTTTTAGGATTCTTTGAATAAAGTGCAAAAGAACAGGATTTATTCGTTTATATTAAAATAAACATTTCGTTACATTATAAATGGCACTTTTGGTTAATTTAATGCATCCTTGTTCAATAAAAGTATTAATTTCTTTAAAAATCCTTTGAAAGGTAAGTCATTTTATTAATTTGCTTAATTTACTACATACTCTAAATAGTAATTGTTTAATCTAGAAACCATTTTTCATGAATTTCCAGCAAAACAAACATGACTGTTTTTTGCTTTCTTTATAATTAATTTCAATGCATTTTTAAAATTACTTGTGATCTGCACTCTTAAAAATAAAGGTGCTTTATGCCATAGAAGAACCTTTTTTGTGGTTCCATAAAGAACCTTTACCATCTGAAGAACCTTTCTGTTTCACAAAAGGTTCTTTGTGGCAGAAGAAGGTTCTTCAGATTATAAAAAGGTAAGAAAGAGATGGTTCTTTAAAGAACGTTTCACTGAATGGATCTTTGTGGAACCAAAAATGGTTCTTCTATCTATGGCATCGCTGTGAAGAACCTTAAAGCACCTTTATTTTTTAGAGTGTAATTGTAGTTTTTATTCTTATTTTGTGCCACTTAAGCACCACTATGTATGAAATATGCTATATTATAAGTTACTCCAGGCTTGTATTTTTAATTTGTGCATCAGCATTTTCTTCTGTAAAACTTAGTTCTGTGAACTGGAGTCCACTTCTCTAAAGCTCTTAATGCTAAATGGACAAAGTGTGAAGCTCTAGTACAAGACGGATATTTAAGTGTAATGAGGACATGTGAAAATTTCCTCTCTTCTTTGTGTCCTAATTATTACAGGCGAGGATCTGTTGAGGGAATAGATTATCTGAGGATTCTCCTCAAAACCCATTCCAGCCGCCAGAAAAAAGGCGTAAAGAAGAGCTCTGAGTGCTCTTACATAAGCCTGGGAACGGCTTGGGAGTTTTTTTTTTTTTTCTTAAATATTTCATGCTTTAGCTAATTAAAATTTCAAGCATACTCCGATCACATGTGCACTTGCTGGTGGAAAGGCCGTAGAGAAGCCGCCGCCGGGCCGCTGTTGTTGTGTGCTAATTGTTAGGGAGAGTATTAATGAGCTGCTTGTCAGTTGGTTTGCGGTCGGGAACGTCAAAGCTGTGTTCTGCTGCTGTAACGCTCGTAATTAGGAGACCCGCTGTAACTTGTTTTTGAACAAACGATTAAAACAAAGCCGCTGTTTCTATGCAACACGTACAGGCTCGGTTAATTTGTGCTTTGTGTGTTTCTAAACTCGGTTCAAGTTCTCGTGGGCTAATTTAGAACCATTTCATTCCTCTAATAAAGGTGTGACAGAAGAAAGTGTGAGAGGAAAGTTCTGCCAAAAACGAACATAGTGTCATGTTGTTTTAAACTTTATTTGTTCTGCATAACACAATAAGAAATGTTTAACAATGTTCACACTGATATTTCCTGAAAAAATTAAAGTGAATATGAAAAGATTCGGTACAAAAAAGCACCATAAAAGAGTCATAGAAGTGCATAGAAGTGGTCCATATGATTTTTGAGCTCATATTTTAAATTTATATGAGGAACATACTATAATTTGTACGTTATAAACAAACTTGAATAATATTTGAAAGCTGAAAATAATGAATTTTGGGTTTGTTTGTCATACAAAGCTATCTGGCTTTGTATGATATGGTTTAAAGCTTATGGACTAAAATTAAAATATATTTGCAATCTTTAATGCACTTTTGGAGGCTTCCATCCCTATTCAGTTTCATTGTTTGAAAAATGGCAGCATTAACAAGTCTTTCAAACCTATTTCTGCTATTTTCTGTAATATTGCAAGTTGTGCAAAAAACTAGTCATATTTGAGAAATGAAAATAATGACTTTTAGGTGTGTTTGTTGCACAAAAGTTGTGTAGAAACAATTTTCACAAATAATTCTGAAAAACTGGCAAACAATGTTTTGCCAATTAAATGTAGAATTGAATTAAATGTGAATGTGAATTAAATGTGAAATTTTAAAGTAGAAAGAAATAATAGCAAAAAAAATTTTTTTGTAAAATATACTGTAAAAGTAATCAAATAGATTTTAAAATAAGTAAATAAAATATAACATTTTTTTATGTACAACTTTGATAAATCATATTTTATAGTGTATAGACAACAAATATTGTACAAGCTTATTGACTGAAATTTTTAATGCATTTTGACTATATAAAATTCTTAACTGCATTAAATTCTTCAACATTTCTTTTGAGTTCCATGATAAAAACATCAAACAGGTTTGGAACAACATGACAGAAAAATTTAATTAAAGCCATTAATAAATAAATAAAAATGTTACCTAAAATAATATGAACACTGAAAAAAAATTAAACAAAAGAAACTGAAATAAAATATAAAATATAAAAACCTTTATTTCAACTTTTATTTCTCATTTTCCAACTTTTATTTCTCATTTTAATTTTGTTAACTTGATTAACTTGCTGAACTAAATTGACTAAAACTTAAACTAAAATAAAAATGAATAAATATTACATAGACATATATTTAAAAAAAACTTAAAGTGGCAAGCACACAGGAAATTTACTAAAAATTTAACTAAAATAAAAACTTAAAACACAAAATATAAAATATATATGTATATATTTTGTATATATATATATATATATATATATATATATATATATATAGAAACATATTCAAACTATTAATAAAAACTATAATGATACTAAAATAACACTGCAGCCTGAGGGTGAATAAATGTGAGCTCTCCCTTTAAAAACTGTTTATCTGCTAAATAAACATCCACAGCTCCTGCTGCTCCAGCTCTTTCTCTTGGCCTGTGTCTTTTTGTCTCTCTGTTTCTCTGGAGGGTGTTTGTGAAAGGACTGCGGGTAAGTGACCTGTTTAATCTGACGTGTCCAGACTTCTGCCCCGAGACCAGAGCCAGTCATTCCGGCACCAGGGAGAGGTGGTTTGTTTGCGTGCGAGCGCTGAAACGGGTCACCTTGGCACTCGAAAACCCGGCGACTTTTGAAGAAACTCGCCTGCGGAACGCTTTGGGAATATTTCTGCAGATCAAAGTCTCTCTGGTTTCCTCTCGCCGTCGTCCTCTCGCGCTCTCGTCCTTCCTCTGCCCCGCACAACGCAAACGGCACCATTAAATCTAATCAGACTTTATTTCTCAGGGGTGACTTTGTATCGTCACACATAAAGATTGCAACGCTTTAATGCAGTTAAACGCTACAGGAGACATATGCATCAAACATTTATGAGAAACCTGTGACAGGTTGAACGTTTATTTACAGTTGGTGCATGAAAATACATTGAGATTCAGTAAACTCAAGCTGGAAGTGTAGTATTTTTTTTTTTTATCTAAGATACATTTACTTGAGAAGCAAAATGACAATATTTAGTCTTGTTTTCTGAAAGATGAAGTTATGTGAGTTTATGATTAAAACAAGAAAGAAATCTGGCAGTGAGGTCAAAAAATAAACTTAATACAAAGGGGAAACAAGATTATTTTTCTGACCCCTTTGGCAGATACTTTTTCTTGTTTTAATCAAAAATGTATATTTTTGTCTTGATTTTTCAGTAAAAATATCTTATGTTCCTATGTCATATCCTCCTGAGACCCCGCCCATTGACTTATGTCCTCTGTAGTGGACCTTGTGTTTTCATGAATTTTCTTTGAATTTTTTGAGCTACTCTGTCAAGTCCTGTTGTACTGTGCAGAGGACATCCTGGGCTTTCTAGTGATATGTCATTTGATTGGCTGGCATGCTAGGAACCACTTTTACACTGAATCCAAAATGGCCGACATGCAAATGAGCACATTTTATGGGAAGGACAGAGATATGTAAAATTTAGCTTTTTTACATGTTTTTTACTATTATTATCACATATATATTTGTTTATTAAAGTGTCAGTAACAATACATTTAGCTTTCAAAGCTGTTAAATTGTTTATGTTTCAAAATATCATCCTTTTTTAAATGTCAACTATAGTGGACATCAGGACCATCTTAATGTAATTAATGACTGCATGTTGTAGGAGGCAGAACTGAAGCAGAGAGGATTTTTATAAGATAGTTGAGGGAGACTCTGACTTAGAGCTGTCAGATGAGGATAAATTTGAATGTAACATACAAGAAGATGTTGAAGAAGAGAAAGAAATTGCAGGAGACTCAGATGAGCAGACTGAGACAGACACAGAGACAGAAAGGGAAGAACAGGAAAGATACCGCACTCTGTGGTTCTGCAGAAGGACAATGTACACCAGCAAATTCACTTCTGAATGGTTGAAGAAAAACAAAATGAAGACTTTGGAGTGGCCTAGTCAAAGTCCTGACCTGAATCCTATTGAGATGCCCACAGCATGACCTTAAAATAGGCGGTCCATGCCCGAAAACCCTCCAATGTGGCTGAATTACAACAATTCTGCCAAGATGAGTGGGCCAAAATTCCTGCACAGCGCCGTAACAGACTCATTGCAAGTTATGGAAAATGCTTGATTTCAGTTGTTTTGTTTTTGTTACATAAATGTTGGATTAATATCCCTTTACAGCCATATTCTGTACAGTTTTGTTGTCTGAGTTTGGCTGTCGTTTCGAACTAAAATGGTCCTGTGGTCCACTACAGTGGACATGCTGTAAAATTAAAAATAAAAACAAAACGTAAAAACTCTAAATTGTAGAATTTTTTTTTAACCCAAAGGATGTAGGAAATCACAAAAAAAAAAAAAAAAAGAGGCACTTTTTTTCTTTGGGTCTCAGGAGGATATACACTAACTTAAGACTTAAAATTACTGTTGTCTATTAGATATTAAATGTTGTTTTTTGAAAAATCTACCATAATTACATGAGCTTAAAACAAGAAAAAAAATGTCTCTTAGTGTGGTAAAATAAAATAAAATCAGTCGTAAAACTGGATTTTGCTGACTAACAAATATTTTTCCTGCTTAATTTAGACATATTTGAAAGAAAATATGAAGTAATATCTTAAGTCATTTTGCTTAAGTAAATTTATCTTCATTTAAGGATATTTATATATTTGTACAAAATACATATCTTAACAATATTGAATCAAGATATTTTTACTTTTTTATATTTTTACTTTACAGAAATAAAATGACTGTTATGTTTCTTAGTTTTTGTCTTGTTTTCTGAAAAATCTTACCAAAATTAAATGACTTTTTGCTTAAAACATGAAAAAATATCTCTCAGTGTGGTTAAAAAAATTATGAATTAAACAAAAAACTGAATTTAATGGTAAAACCAGATCATCACTTAATTTTGACAGAAGATATTAAGTCTTGTTCCTGAAAAATCTATCAAAATTAAGTGAGTTTATGGTTTAAACAAGAAAAAATATCTTTCATTAAAATAAATAGTTTTCATGTTTTAAACAAAACTTGCTTAGTTTTGATAAATGCATGTTGATTTAAGAATATTTTGATATTTGTACTGGAAAACAAGACTTTTTTTGTTTGTTTGTTTAAAATTCTTATAAAATGCTATAAACTATAAACAGCCTACAGTTACTGGCTAATAAACTATATCACATGGCAGAAGAATTGAGTACAAAAGCATGTTTGTGACTCTATATTTCATCATTTAGCAGCAGTAGTGGTGTTGTTTTCAGCACACAGGTGCACGCAGACAGATCCTGATAAGAGTGAGCAATTGTCTTCAGGTGCGGCTGCTGCCGCCTTGTTAAAAAACATGAGTTTTCTCATGCAAATTGGACATTTTCTTTGTTTTCACCTCGGCTAGATGCATTGCGAATTGGTTGTGCTTTAAAAGGTGGTTTGTTGTTTGTATTAGACATTTGCATGCATCTTGAAATGGTGATAAATGGGTTGAGTGAGCAGTGCCAGGTTGAGCTACTTGATGCTAATGCTGCGGCTCTCGTCCAAGTTCTGTTGAGCTTTCTACCTTGAAAGCATCATTGGCGATGCAGCGTTCCACATAGTAGGCAGCTAAATGCTTTGTTTTGGCCATTTTGGCAGCGCTGCATGTATCTGCAATCCCGGGATGAATTGTGATCAGCTCAGTATATTATTCAACAAAGGTTTGATGCACAAAAAAAAGTGTCATCCGATTAAAAATAAACCGTTTCACAAAGTATGTATCATTTCACCCAGTGTTCTTTCACCCTCCTGGCAAAATGAACATGTTGTCATCATTTACTCGCCCATGTATGAAAGCCTGTTTCTGCCATGGAATAAAAAAATACAAAAGGTAATTGACTTTTGTCTTGTCTCACAATTCTGACCTTTATTTCACAATTCTGAGCTGGTTTTCTCAGTACTGTGAGAGATAAAGTCAAAATTTAGAGTTATGAGAATAATGAGATAAGAAGTCGGTTATCTTTTTTTCTGTGGTGGATTGGGGGAGAAAATGCAAAACTGTTTTATTTTGAAAAACTGAATTCTTAATTTATATCTCACAGTTCTTAATTTTTGGTCAGAATTGCAAGATATAAACTGAAATGAAAGTAAATGTTGACAGATTCTGTCCCAAAATGACAAAAAACACCATGAAAGTGTCATAGAAGTGCATAAAAGTGGTCTATATGATTTGTGTGCTGCTTTCCAAATGTTTACATGTCTATTTTACATCTGATAGGAAAAGTCCTATAGACTTTCAAGATGTAAATGCAGATTCATTCAGTTTGTTTGCTGGGTTATACAAGGTGCTTGAATTTGACTTTTTTTTTAAAGGCCTGGAAAACCCTTGAAAATAGCAGTATTCACGAAGAGGTACTTGAAAAGTGCTTGAATTATTTAAAGACAATGTAGCTATGAAATAAAGTGTTAAATTTTTTTGCAATAAGCACATATATTCACGCAAAATTCAACAGTTTAAAAAACATTATACTTTTTCCTTGTCTCAGTTAATGTCATAAAACTAGCAAGCCAAGCCAGCAAGTAGTACTGACATGTAAGCATGGTTGAAGAGGAACAGATGAACCGAATGAATTGAGTGAGTCATTTATGCTGGAACCACTCCGCTTGATTTAAACTCGTGACTTCAATCTTTTATTTCATAAAAAGATGTATAGTGATGGGTGAAAAGGATCTTTTCGAAACTCTGAATCAGTTGGACCATTGTGTCGCAAAATGATTCACTGTTTCAAAGTGCTCCAATCGGATCGCGTTTCGCGAATCACTTGATTCAGATCTAAACTTCGAATCGCGCATCGCAAATCATTTGATTAATATCGGGACTTTGGAGTACGTTCGCAAATCATTTTACTTTGATAGGAACTTTGCGCATCTTGAATCATACAATGAAATTTAATTTTGTACATATTAGACTGTGTTTTATAGATGTCTACACCTACCCCTTACAATAATGCGAAAATAGTAATTATTGTTACAAAGTGTGACAAAATTTATGCTATGTTGTGCGCATTCCCAGTATCCAGCTGTCTTCCTTCTAGCCTATCATTTCACATTTTGAATCGCGACCCACGTTCCAAGTCTGCACCTGAAATAAGGGTTCGCGAATCATTATTCTGATGGCGACTTTGGTGCACGGAGTGCGATTCATTTGATTCAGATCGGAAATTCAACGTAGGTTTGTGAATCTTTTGGTTCAGATCAGAACTTCGGAGCATTGATTGTAAATAATTTGATTCAGATCTGGACTTTGCGTGCGTATGGTGAATAATTACTTTCAGATCAGGATTTCGGAGTGGGGTCACAAATGAAAGTTGAAAGTTTATTTGCACATTTAACATTTAAAATACAACTTTACAAATCCAATAAAAGAAGAAAATGAAAATACTGTGCAGGAGAGAATGAGAAGACCCTAAGGTCTTATAAAACCACCTCCCCAAAATCCCATTAAATAGACATAAAGTTGCATGATCAAACAAGACAATACAATCACACATCAAGCATTTAAATATAACAAATTAACAAGATAAACTTATTTACATGTTAACATTATTTTCAGCTCTCTTTTGAAAGAGTTTAGAGTGGTTTTAGTCTTTAAAGCGGGGTCTAAATGATTCCAGAGTGAAGGCCGTCTGTATTTCAGTGTAGATTGATTGGCCGTAGTTCTACAAAAGGGAAGATAAAAGTCTTTGCAGCGTCTTGTGGAGTAAGCATGAACATCTGAAGAATACATGAAAAAGTTATTAAAAGCTCTGGGCATAGTATTTGTCATATTCACATACTTGTACATAAAGATATTTATGCAATAGATGTTAACATTAAATATAGTCAAAATGTTATATTTTATGAAAAGCGGAGCAGATGATGACAATCTATTTGATTTACTCATAATTCTTAAGAATTTCTTTTGTAATAATAAAATCTTATTTAGATATGTTTGGCATGTTGCACCCCAAACAATATTACAGTACAGAATGTGGGGATAGATTATGTTTTCGTACATGAAATATCAATTAAAGAGCGAACTCTACTCAATATACCAACAGATTTCATTATTTTTCTACAAACATGTTGAATATGATATTTCCAGGCAAAGGTTTAAAACATGTTGCATAATTGAATTAACAGTTATAATGTTGCTATATTGTGCTTCTCTACAGGTGAGGCTCACGACCGGGACGTTCAGGTGGTGGAGTTGCCCATTGTGGACAGTCTTCACCCCAGACCTCCATACCTCCCGCTTGCTATCCCAGAAGACCTTGCACCCCGACTGCAGCGCCTCCACGGCGACCCGTCCGTCTGGTGGGTGTCTCAGTTCGTCAAGTACCTGGTCCGTCCTCAGGCCTGGCTGGAGAAGGAGATCCAGGACACCTGTGTCAAACTAGGCTTTAAACACCCCATCATTGGGTGAGTATATCTCTCGTCTTATTTGTCTTCTTATATTTCTTTCTTTCCATCTGTCTCCGTGTGTGTGTGTGTGTGTGTGTGTGTGTGTGTGTGTGTGTGTGTTTGTTTTTATCTTTGCCTGTGGCGGATGCGTCTGGGTGGGTGTTACACTGATAAAACACTGCGAGATAAAGATGACACACGATAACGAGAATGAACATGACTCACAATCACGATGAAATTAATGAGAATAAATGAGAATGAAATGATTGCAGCCCCATAGGAAGCACCATTGTCTCTTGACAGCACTGTGAAATGTAATAACCCAAATAATATAATAGAGTAAATCTATAGTGAAGCATAGAGATCAGCTGAAGAGAGAGATAGACACATATTAATGTGTTTGGTGAGTAAGTACTTGATTTCTGCTGCTTTTAGCTCCTGCTTCTAAAACGTTTCATTTTGGTGCTAAGCTCTGAGACCACCAAATATGTAATATAGATAAGTAAAAATGACTTTAATTTACATATTTTCATGGTTAGGACTACATAAGTATGGCGCTAGCAAGACCAAGGTCATGGGTTTGTTTCCCAGGGAATGCATGAACTGATACAATTCCCAACTTGAATGCAATTTATTTTTGGGTTTGATAAATGCATAAATGCTGAATGTATAATGCATTTAGCAAACCAAAAAATAAATGCATAATGTGCATAAATAATTTTTATCACTTTATTTAAGTGCATAAATGTTTTTTATGCATTTAAGTGCATTTAGCAGATGCTTTTATCATTTCATCAGTTTATGCATTCCCTGGGAATCGAACCCATGACCTTGGCGTTGCTAGAATTGTGTTATAATGTTTGAACTACAGGTTAATATAGGATTTCCACTGAGGCAACAAATAGAGCATGCAAAGCATGTTGAGCTGTTCACACTTAACTAAAATACAAATGAGAAAAATCGACATGGCTACTACAAAGTGCATTGAAGAAAAATGAAATAACCTCTCAGATAACAAATGAGGGGGTAATCCCAATTGTTTCTATAGATTGAAGCAGATAAATCCAGTTTGTGTCTCTGTCTCACAGCGTCCATGTCAGACGGACAGATAAAGTCGGGACAGAGGCTGCGTTTCACCCCATAGAGGAGTACATGGTCCATGTGGAGGAACAGTTCCAGTACATGGCTCAACGGGGACATGTGGATAAAAAACGAGTGTATTTGGCCACCGATGACCCCTCGCTGTTACAGGAGGCAAAAACCAAGTGAGTTATGAGTCCTTGAAAGGTCATGAAAAAAGTTGGTTTTGAAAAAGTTCAGGATGGGAGACAAACAACAAAACAACGACTACTGATCCAGTAGGCTTTATTTCGCTCTCTTAGAGTGAAAAGTATGGAAGGTTTCCACAGATGCCCTCTGCAGTTCATCACTGCATGCAGCAAAATGAAACATTTTGCATGAATTTATACGCTTACATTACATTACAAATACACATATATATATCTAATGCACAAGGTTTAAAATCTCATTGCCAAGGTCAAAGTGGAAAATTAAAATAGTTGGGCAAAAAACTTTTTTCCTATAATTAAAATGATGAATGTTTACTTTGTCTTCCATTATGTGCTTGTAAAAAAATATGGTTTCATGTTTCAAACCCCTTTAGAGTTCACGGCCTCTTCTAATATTTAAATGTATTTTGCGTGTGTTTTTCAGGTACACAGACTATGAGTTCATCAGTGATAACTCCATCTCTTGGTCAGCGAGTTTACATAACCGATACACAGAGAATTCACTCAGAGGCGTCATCCTGGACATCCACTTCCTGTCTCAGACTGACTTCCTGGTTTGCACCTTCTCCTCACAGGTACATCAATAATTGTTTATTTTATCAGTAACATTTTACACAATAAGGTTTCATTTGTTAACATTAAGTACACTAGTAAACATGAACAAACAAACAATATTTCCACAGCATTGTTACTCTAGATGTTACTTTCAACATTAACTAATACATTTTTTTAATTATAAGCTGTTTCTAATAACATCAGTTCAGCTAACATGAACAAACAATGAAGAATTGTATTTGTATTAACTAACATTAAGAAAAATAGTAAATGTTTTGAGTTTAGCAATAAAACATTAAAGTGATTATATTAAGTTGTTAAACATTGATACTGTGTTATTTCAGTATCCTTGAGATATTATTGTAGTTTTTATAAAAATGTTAAGTCATAATTTTTATATATATTCTTATAATGTTTTCTTAATTTTTTGTGTTCAAGTTTTAGTAATGTTGTTTTCTTTTTAGTTTTAGTAGATTTTGTGTGTGTGTGTGTGTGTGTGTGTGTGTGTGTGTGTGTGTGTGTGTGTGTGTGTGTGTGTGTGTGTGTGTGTGTGTGTGTGTGTGTGTGTATATAAAACTGAAATTAAAAAAAATGATGCAAAATGTTATATGTAACTATAAAGAGTTTATATGTATATAGAATTAAATATAAATATAAATATAAATATGTATAGACAACTATTATTATAATATATACATGTGCGTGTATGTATTTATATATACATTATTAATATACTCAGTACTCACACATATATTATGTAAAAACAAACTTTTATTTTGGATGTGATTAATCACGATTAATCATTTGACAGCCCTAATTTTTTTTTTTTTTTTCCCAGTTTTAGTTTATTTCAGTACATCAAGTTAGAAATAAGATAAAATAAGAAATGTTGCCTTGTTTAATGGATTTTAATGTAATTTTTTGTTTTATTTAACCATAATAACCCTGCATTGAGGCACATTAGAGTAATGCGCATTGCAGATAAAATATGCTTTATTATTATTAAAATAATGTCAAAATGCAAAAAGAGTTAATGGTCTTGAAACAGGCCTCATGTCCATTTATAAAGATTATAAAGATAAAGAACATTTTGTCATTTTAAATCATTGTTTTGGAATTGCAGCAATGGTAGACCATTAATTACTAACACAGCAATATAATTAATAAATGCTGTAATGACATGCATACAAAAATAAAATTGCGTTTAAAAATGAATCAGTTGTTCCCTCATTGTAGCAAATCATGGCCACAAATTTAATTAAAAACCAAGGGAATGAAATAAAAAAAATGGCCATGATTAACTAAAATGAGAGAGAGAATTGTTTTATACTTTTTCTTTTATTCTTATATACTATACTTTATAACTTTAGATATACTTTTTATATCTTCTTATATTTTTTGTTGTTGGCCTTCATACATATTAGCTAATGCATTAACTTAATTTTGTGACTTGTTCTTGTGTTTTTATCAGGTGTGTCGTGTTGCGTATGAAATCATGCAGACTCTTCATCCGGATGCCTCGGCTTTCTTTCGCTCTTTGGATGACATCTACTACTTTGGTGGACAGAACGCGCACAACCAAATCGCCATCTACCCACATCAGGCGCGCACAGCAGAGGACATCCCGCTAGAGCCCGGAGACGTCATCGGAGTGGCCGGAAACCACTGGGACGGCTACTCAAAAGGGGTCAACCGCAAACTGGGACGCACCGGCCTCTATCCGTCCTATAAAGTCAAAGAGAAGATTGAGACGGTGAAGTATCCCACTTACCCCGAAGCAGACAAGCTGCTGAGCTTATAGAACAAACACACATTAATAATTAACGCACGGACGGCTGAACTTGCCATGCACTGGGTAACAAACACTCTAAGACGTGTGTATCTGTGTGAGAGTATTTATAGGATGGACGCACCTTTTAGGTTTGTATAAATTGCATAAGGATCTCATAAACTGCTGTGGACATCAAGAGCCATTCAAACGGCACTCAGATCAGCAGAAGCTAATGATTTGAAAAAAAACAAAAAACATTTTTTTAATTGTTTTAATGTTTTTTAAATATTCTCTTGCCTTTTTTGTCACTTTCTCTGTCCTCGAACTGGAGTGAGTCTCACAGAGGCTGTCAAGCATAATTTTAGGTCACATTTCACCCATAGAATCAACAGGAAAAGTAAGAAATTATATTGTGCATTAAGAAAATGAAGCCTATTTGAATATTTTGCATTGACATTTATTTTCATAAAGTACAAAAAAAGGTCTGCACTCAAAAATTGTTTTTATTTATTTAAAGCAGGGGATAAAACCTAATACAGTTTCAGAATATTTTCGTAAAAGTGCATGTGTTATTTTTAACATATTTATTTTATTTATTTATTTAATGTTAGGTTTATATGATTATATTACGAAAAAAGTTTGATTTTTATGATTTTTTTTATACTGCCTTTTTCTAATATTTATTTATTTAGAATTTATTTTTTATAATTTTCTATACATTAAAATGTGTAATTATGTAAATTGCTGAGATAATTTGCTTAATTATTATTAAATTAATGTCAAAATACAAAAAAGGTCCTAAAACAGGCTTAATGCGCTTCGTGCAAAATGTAATTTCTTATTTCTTTCTTTTGATTAAGTGGTGAAATCTGATTCTTGCCTGTCAGACTTCAGTCATCACGCTGTGCTCTTAAGTTCTTTATCTGTCTTCAGTCTGTATGTGTGTGTTAATGTGTGTTCGCAAAGATTGTTTGTGCGATTATTTATTGTGCATCCAAAGTGGTGCCTCAAATGAAAGGAAAAAGCATTGCAGAACTTTAATATATATATAAAAAAGGAATTATTAAATAGGTGGAACTTCACAGTTTACCATCAGGATAAATTACTCATTGTTAGTGAACCCTGAAGCATTTGAACATTTTACAAATTAACTTAAATTTTAAAGAATAATTTAAAGCATTAGATTTATAGTCTAATATTAGATGTTATTATTCATAAACATGATCTCAGAGATTCATAAGTATTGTTATGTAAAGTGCTCTAGTACAAATTTTTACGATTGCAGATAACATATATTACAACATTAACGTAAATGTTTTCATGCATGAGCTGATAAAATGTAACATTGAATGCAATGCAAGTTGCTTTGGATAAAAATGCATTAATTTAACATAACTTTAGTTAAAAGGTACACATTTCAAATGTACTTCACATACAAATACCTATGAAAACTAATGAGATCACTCTAGATTTAAAAGGTTACAAAGTGGAATTAATTGAATCATTTTTGGTTTAATGTTCATTAAGCATCTTTTCTTTGATAGTGAGACTATAAACCCCAGGACTTAATTGTGTTTTTGAATCATATGGAGAAATGGATGTGATTGAAATTTCACAGTAGGTTTAAGGCGTTTGTTGTTGTGTTTGAAAATGACAAGATGCTCTTTAGAAATGGTTTCCAAATGAAGCTGAATGCAAATCCAACAACACTTCTTTCAGCTTTCATTGTTTCTTTTATTGAGATGATTTGTATGTTTATTTGCTGCTTTCGACTCTGACATGAACTCGGAGTTTAACTTTCTTTTGTGATGAAGACAAATAATGTTTGTGATCTGCGAGACATTTTTCGGTAACGCTTTATAATAACGTTCAGTTGTAAGTCATTTATAAGTGGTTAGTTAATGATAAACTAATGATTGGCAAAACATTCATAAATGTTTAATAAGTGATATGCTAACAATTTGTGTATGTTTTGTTAATTCATTTACAAGTTATTTACAAGTAATTAGTTAATGAGTAACTACTCATTTACAAAACATCACTATGCATTCATAAATGATTAATAAGTGATATGTTAGTATTTTTATCTATGTTTTGTAGATTAAGTTATAAATCATTTACAAGTGATTAGGTAATGATGAACTAATAATTTACAAAACATGATTATACGTTCACAAATGATGATTAAGTAATATGCTGACAATTTACAAATCTGTCGTAATTTATCTTAAAAAAATAGCATATCATGAAATAATCAAACAGATCCTTAGTAAGTGGCTAATACGTTACTAGTTAATATATTATTTGTCACGTAAAAATAATTAAAATATCAATCATTTACATTTTTATCCTTCACTGAAGATGGCATCATGAATAAATCATTTACAAATCTTTCTGCATCCCCTAATCTAAAGTGTAAACAATTCATCAGTTGTAAATGTTTTACTCATTTTTCAAAGGTCTTTCACCCAGTGTGTATACCCACCTGATACCCACACAATCTGGAACCGGCAGGTTTGTAAAACATTTACAACTGATGAGTAGTTTACACTTTAGATTAGGGGATGCAGAAAGTGTTGTAAATGATTTATTCATTATTTATTCATCAACAGCTTTTGAATACTTTGAAGTTCGTACTGCAATGTAAGGGCTGCCTGGTGAGGGTTTCTCTGGCAAACATGAGCTGTGTCCCAAATGACACACTATACACTCTGCACTTATTCACTATGTACTTATGCACTAATGCACTTTGCACCATGTAGTGTATGAATTATATAAGGTTATTTAGTATTTTATAACGCCCTAAACAAACTTTCACAAGAATCTCGTTTTTTTTTCAAATCAACTTCAAACTTATTTAGATGTAAGACTTCAAATTGATATCAAATTTAGGATAAAACCTGTTATGTACAATATGTATTTAAAAATTGTACAGTGTATTCTCTTTACAGTAAAGTTTTCTTTAAAAAGAGACTTACCTTAGCTCCAAAGTGTTCATGAATTACAATTTAAGTTTGGATAAACTTAAAAAATGGGGGTGACAGTTAAGGGGTTAACTAGTCATTTTTAACCATTTACTAAGGATCTGTTTGATTATTTCATGATATGCCATTTTTCAGATAATTCATGACAGATGGGTAAATCGTTAGCATAGTATACTTACAATAAAATGAACATATCACTTATTCATAATTTATAAACACATAGTCATGTTTTGTAAATAATTAGTTCATCATTAACTAATTACTTGTAAAATAATTTGTAAATGACTTGTTAATGAATTAACAAAACATACACAAATTGTTAGCATATCACTTAATAATCATTTGTGAATGCTTTGTAAATGATTATTTCATCATTAACTAATCACTTATAAAAGACTTACAACTGAACGTTATTATAAAGTGTTACCCATTTTTCACTTGTTTTGTTTTAGGGTTTTGTCTTATATAAACCCACTGATCAATTAAAGTGGAGAAATCTGAATGGCTGTTGTGTTCCTTCAGACGGTTGTGCGTCTGCAGGCTTTTACACTGCATTCATCAATGGTTCATTTCATCAAAGTTCAGGTTTAATGCGCCTGCATGACATGAATCCCTCAGACCGGTGCTTCGTGACCAATCTTTAGAAGGTAACTCTTTTCTAACCTGTTTGTTTCATTTAATTGTGCAACTTCTATGCATTTTCTATATATCCTGTGCTCAGGCCATTCAATATGTACAAGAGTTTGTTTCTTCATCAGATTTGGAGAAATGTAGCATTCCATCACTTGCTCACCACTGGAATCCTCTGCAGTGAATGGGTGCCGTCAGAATGAGTGTCCAAACAGCTGATAAAAATATCACAATAATCCACAAATATAATATAAACAGTGCTTGATATGTGCATATTTCTCTCCAAATTTAGACAAGACCACTTTATAATTGTAGAATGTAATATTATGGACTATGGACTTGTGTTTTAGCCGATAAATTCGTTTCTTACAAACACACAGCTTTCGGCTTTACAAGATGTTATTCGATGGACTGGAGTGGTGTGGATTACTTGTGGATTATTGTGATGTTTTTATCAGCTGTTTAGACTTTAATTCTGACGGCACCCATTGAGGGTGCAGAGGATCCATTGGTGAGCAAGTGATGCAATGCTACATTTCTCCAAATCTGATGAAGAAACAAACGCATCTACATCTTAGATGACCTGAGGGTGAGTAAAGTTTCAGCAAATGTTCATTTTTGGGTGAACTATTCCACTAATACATTTTTTCATTTCCAGTGCCTTGTTTCCAGGTTCCATTGTCTTATAATTCATCCTAGGTTTACTTGCTCATGGTGTTTTTATTGGATTATGACTTTGCACAGAGTTGGTAACTGATTCTGTCACGGCAGTCTCATGTTATGTTTTCAAACAGTTCTATGGACTTCACTGCATGTATTTTACTGTAAACATGTTATTATTCGATTTTACGCTCATCACAGATGCTTTCCACAGAGCTTAGCCTGAATTGAACTTGGAAAAATCCTTGAAAAAGCACTCATGCAGTGATTAAACGAGCGATAAACCCTCACGTTTCTCTCTGTTATCTGAGGGCACTTCGATTATAACTTAATGTGAGTGTGCTGCCCTGTGACCTTTTTGTTCTGAACAGACCTTAGTTCGGTTAATTATTCTGTTAATTGGCCACCAGTCCCTAGAGTCTAGTGTTCAGATTTATTTTTGTCTATGTCGCTCCTTCCGTTTTTTTTTTTAGAGCCTGAGCTGTTTCAGCATTATGAGAGACAGTCTAAAGAATCCGAGCTGATCAGAGAGTTTAGAGCTGACAGATGCTCTTTACAGTATTACAGGAAAAGTTCATGCAATAATTCTGTCATCATTTACTAATCCTCATATTGCAAATCCATATGATTTTCCTTCTTACATCGAGCACAAAAGATGATGTAAGGCAGAATATTCACGCAGCTGTTTTCCATTCAGTAAAAGTGTATCGATTTATTTTATCGATCTGTTGACAATATGCATTCATATACAGTTGAAGTCAAAGGTTTATATAGACCTTGCAGAATTTGCAAAATCTGTTAAATGTTTACTCAAATAAGAGGGATCATACAAAATGCTATTATTTTTAATGTATTACTAACCTTTAAGCAAGATATTTCACAAGATAAGATAAAAAAAAAAATAGCTGAATTTATAAAAATGACCCTGCTCAAAAGTTTACATACACCTGAATGATCCACAGCTGTTTTTTTGTTGTTGTTTAGTGATAGTTATTCTTGTGTCCCTTGTTTGTCCTGAACAGTTAAACTGCCTGCTGTTCTTCAGAAAAGTCCCTTAGGTCACACAAATTCTTTGGTTTTACAGCATTTTGTTTTCATTTAGTTCTGCCCTTTAAAAGCTACTGAAGAAAAAAGAAGTTTTTCCTTCTGACACATAAGTGAGCGTTCAGCTGTGAATCATTCAGGGAAACAACATGGTATTAAAGGAGTAGTTCACTTTCAGAACAAAAATTTACAGATAATGTACTCTCCCCCTTGTCATCCAAAATGTTCATGTCTTTCTTTCTTCAGTCGTAAGGAAATTCTGTTTTTTGAGGAAAACATTTAAGGATTTCTCTCCATATAATGGACTTCTATGGTGCCCCCGTTTGAACTTCCAAAATGCAGTTTAAATGCAGCTTCAAAGGGCTCTAAACGATCCCAGCCGAGGAAGAAGGGTCTTATCTAGCGAAACAATCGGTTATTTTCTAAAAACATTTACAATTTAAATACTTTTTAATCTCTACACAGAGTACACACAGAGCTAGACAAGACGAGCATTTGAGGTTAAAAAGTATATCAATTGAATTTTTTTTTTAGAAAATAACAGATTGTTTTGCTGGATAAGACCCTTCTTTCCTCGGCTGTGATCGTTTAGAGCCATTTGAAGTTGCATTTTGGAAGTTCAAACTCAGGGGCACCATAGAAGTCCATTATATGGAGGCAAATCCTGAAATGTTTTCCTCAAAAAACACCATTTCTTTATGACTGACGAAAGAAAGACATGAAAATCTTGCATCACAAGGGGGTGAGTACATTATTTTTAAATTCTTGTTCTGAAAGTGAACTACTCCTTTAAGAATTAAACTTTTGAACAGGCTCATTTTTAGTAATTAAACTGTTATTTTCTCTTGTGGATATGTAAACGTCTTTTATGTGAAATATCTTATTCAGGTCAGTACTAAATAAAAAATAACATGCATTTTGTATGATCACTTTTATTTTTTTATTTTGGTTTATTTGGAACCATAATTTTAACCAAACTAAAATGTAATAAATAAATAAAAAACATTTTTATCAGCTTTCATTAAAGGAGTACAATGAAGTCACATATTCATTTATTTTTCATTTATATGTGTCAGCATTAAACTACATTATTAAACAGCAATATTAAGGTCATTTTAACATATAAACAATACCACACAGTAAACATTTATTTTATTATTAATAGTGAATTAGACAAGTTATGCATTAAATAAGAGTTTAGAATTGATTCAGTTCAATTTTATTCACATAATGAATCAACTGATTAATGTACAAGAGATCTGAGAGAAAAATTAACTTTTGTGGTCAATAGAAGAAAATTCAGGCATGTTTGTAATGACACGAAGGTGAATAAAAATGACACTTCATTTTTTGGTCAACTGTAAACACAAATAACTGTTGTGTGTCTTTGACTAAACTGTACATTTGAAATGACGCTAGAACTCAGATGTTTAATTGATACGCTGGTTAAGCACCCTGTGATTTGCCAGTAATTGCTAGATTACATAAACCTAAACTGTTAGTATGGATTTGTGAAATCTAGGTTCTCTGGCCGTTTCTTCTCCCTGGAGTGTGTTTGAGCACTGCTAAAGGTTTGCTGTCAGCTCGCCGTGAGCGCGCTGTGATGACCATTAGCACGCAGCTGCGGTCCGCGCGAGATAACCGCTGATTTAGAGCTCCCGTCTTATCTGCGGCGCGCGCGCGCACGCGTCCCGCTCAAAGCCATCTGTCTGCGTCCACAGCCTTTGATAAAACTGCAGGCGTGTGCATGTTGCCGCAGCATATTTATGCGCTTTCCAGATGTCTGTGTTTACTGAAAACCCGTTTGGAATCCCATTAGATTGTTTCACGGCACGTTTAAGAGATCAAAATCAGGTGTTAAGTGAGTTTAATGTTCTAGATCAGGATTAAAGGACTAAAAATGAGCATTTACTCCATCATGTCACTTGTTTCTGTCATGGGATAAAAATACATTTAAAAAAGGTAAATGCGACCTTTTATCTCCTAGTTGTGACTTTTTTTAGCAGTTTTGAGTTTGTATCTCACAATTCTGACTTTGTTGGATACAACTCTGTGACAAATAAATATACTAAAATGTATTTAAAATACATTCATTTCATGCCACTTATACTACAAATATATTTCCATACTATGTACTTAATAAAAATACCATGCAATTGTACTTTTAGTTTACTAAACTGGTATATTAAGGCTGCTAAATTGGAACAATTAATTGTGTACTTAATGCACTTTAATTGTGCAGGCTTCCATACAAACCCACATAACTTCAGGCTAGTTGAAAAAAAATGTAGAAAGCTATTTTGAAGTACTTGTTTTTGTACCATCAGACAGAAACTCAGACAGTAAACCTGAGCTTTAACATCTTTCCAAAAATGCTGCAACAGCAGCTTGAAAGTGTGTGGAGTTCTTCAAACTTTAAAAAGTTTGTTCTTTAAAAAAAAAAAAGTTTGTTCTTTGTTCTTCTCAGAATTGCAAGAAAAAAAAATATGAAAATTTAGGCTTTTTTAAAGAATTTCAAGTTTGCAGGAAAAATAAATTATTCATTGTGAGTTTAGAACAAAGTCTGAATTGTAATATATAAATTCAGAATTCTGACTTTTTATTTTGCAATTCTGACTTACGTACCTGCAAATCTAAGAAACAAAGTTAGAAATTGGAAAAAAAAAAAGTTGCAATTACCTTTTTATATTTTTTCATTCCGTGGCAGAAAAAGGCTTCCATACAAACCCATATAACTTCAGATTAGTTGTAGAGAATGTATAAAGCTATTTGAAGTACTTGTTTTTGTACCATCAGACAGAAACTGTCAGACAGTAAACCTGAGCTTTAACATCTTTCCAAAAATGCTGCAACAGCAGCTTGAAAGTGTGTGGAGTTCATCAAACTTAAAAAAGTTTGTTCTTTGTACTTCTCAGAACTGCAAGAAAAAAAGTCAGAATTCTGAAAATTTAGACTTTTTTTTTACAGAATTGCAAGTTTGCAGGAAAAATAATGTATTCATCATAAGTTTAAAACAAAGTCCGAATTGTAATATATAAACTCAGAATTCTGACTTTCTATTTTGCAATTCTGACTTACTTTCCTGCAAATCTAAGAAAAAAAGTTACAATTTTGTAACAATTACCTTTTGTATGTTTATTCCATTGCAGAAACAGGCTTCCATACAAACCCATATGACTTCAAGCTAGTTGTAGAAAATGTAGAAAACTATTTTGAAGTACTTGACAGAATCTGTCAGACAGTAAACTTGAGCTTTAACATCTTTCCAAAAATGCTGCAACAGCAAACTTGAAAGTGTGTGGAGTTCTTCAAACTTTAAAAAGTTTGTTCTTTACACACACACACACACACACACACAAACACATACACGGAAAGTGTGGATGTCAAACAGCAGACGGTCCCCAGACGACCCAGAGTGCTTCAGGCTCCGGCTTTGTTTTCATCAGCACGTAATCACACTGTTGTTGTTTGACAGCTTAATGGCTTTGAGAAGAGTTAAAGGGCTGCAGACGTCCACTGCACAACTACAAAAATCATTCCAGCGACAATCTGACTTTCACTGATACACTTTGAAAAATAAAGGTTCTTTATTGGCATCAATGGATCCATAAAGAACATCCATGGAAACTTTCCATTCTACGAAAGGTTCTAGAAATTTGAAAAATGTTCTTCAAAAAATAATAACCGAATTCTTTCCCAAGATGCTTCATCTATTAAAAAAAACTGTTTGGAACTTTTTTCAGCCTATTATTTTTATTGTTATCATTTTATTATTGTAGGTTTAGACACATGAATGCTGTTTATTTTACTATTTTCCACATTTATAATAGTATTTTATTTTATTGTTAGGAGTCATGGAAACTTAGTATTTTTGACCAGCACATGTTGTTGTTTTTTTTGATGATTCCAGTTCAGCTCAATCTAAACTTTCACCAAACAGCTTCAAAAGGTGCATCATGCTTTTTACTTAGCACTGAATGAGAAAAATAAAAAGCACCTCAGATCAAGCCGAATGATCAGATAATTGTGAAAATGGCACTACTGAAAGCAGTGTATGTTCAGAATAAATCCAAAGCACTGCTGTCTCTTTAGACTTTATTATTTTCTCTGCCTTTTAGGTTCATTTCGATTATTTTGTATCTAGCACAAACTCTTTGTGGGGTAAATTTTAAATGTGACTTAATTTGACTGAGCTTTAAAACTCCTTTCATGTCCTTAATGTGCGAACCAACAAAACTGAGACAACAAAGCCAAGAACTGGAAGTGTGAATAGAAAGGCCTGACATTAACTAGCAAAACTGGAGGCCTGTAAAACTTTCCATCTAGTAGCAATGACATAGCCTATTGTCTGCTAGTTAAAAAAAAAAAAAAAAAGCATTGTGCAATTTACAGAGAGCTCAGCTAAAACAGCAAAGCATTTTGGGCTCATTATGAGATAATGAGAAGAGAAAAAGGTTGTGTTTGGTTCTCATTAGCATTCGGTTGATTATTAGATGTTTTTATTTATATTCGTTTGCTTCATATGAAATGGCCTGTCAGTTTCAGCTCATTCTAGGTAATGGCTAAAATGCTTTATTATGAGTCAAAATGTGATTGATTTGCTTCAGCAGTGTTCTCGCAATTGGATACTAATAGAAAAATCCAATTTTCCAATGAAACTTAGATTTCACAGCTCATTTTAAAGGTCACGTTATTGCTAAATTGGAAATTGTGAAACTGTACAGTCAGAAATAAAGCCTTGTGTTTAATAAATGCATGCATTTATTAAATGACAAATGGACAGCAGTAAGTGACTGTGTTAAGTTATATAGATAGTTATTGTGTGTGTGTGTGTGTGTGTGTGTGTGTGTGTGTGTGTGTGTGTGT
This sequence comes from Garra rufa, assembly GCF_049309525.1. NCBI lineage: Eukaryota > Metazoa > Chordata > Actinopteri > Cypriniformes > Cyprinidae > Garra > Garra rufa. The sequence goes on from NC_133373.1 coordinate 38,484,520, forward strand.
GTGTGTGTGTGTGTGTGTGTGTGTGTGTGTGTGTGTGTGTGTGTGTGTGTGTGTGTGTGTGTGTGTACCTGGTATTCATCACGTTATGGGGACCAAATGTCCCCACAAGGATAGTAATACCAGTAAAATTTGACCTTGTGGGGACATTTCTTAGGTCCCCATGAGGAAACAGGCTTATAAATCATGCACAATTAGTTTTTTTTTTGAGGAAGTAAAGGTGTGCACAATCTCCTGTGAGGGCTAGGTTTAGGTGTAGGGTAGGTGTAGGGCCATAGAAAATACGGTTTGTACGGTATATGAAAACCATTACGCCTATGGAATGTCATTAAACATCCCATAAAACATGTAAACCCAACGTGTGTGTGTGTGTGTGTGTGTGTGTGTGTGTGTGTGTGTGTGTGTGTGTGTGTGTGTGTGTGTACATATATTAGTAAACTGTTTATAATGTATTTTTGTTTTTGTAGTTTATTGTCAGTTTTAGATATTTTAGTATTTCAAGTTTCAAGAAAATAAGAAATACCCCAATTTATTTTTACATTTTCATTTTCTGTGCAAAATAAAAACATTTATAGCTTTTTTTAGATCAGGGTTTTGAAATATGGACCTGGACATGTTTCTTGAGATTCAGTCTAACAGGGTCTCTTGGTACCAGTCATTAGATTTGATGTACCGTCTGGTTGTTCTTCGCAACCTGTTCAAGGTAAAAAATGTCATAACAACGTGTTTCCCGAGCCCCGCGAGGATCCCAGGGGTCTGCGGTCCAGATGCAGAGAGACACGTGGGCTGATGGGGACCGTCTTGATTAATATTCCTCTGAAGACTCAATGAACCTTTAAAGAGATGCAACAAAGACAGATTATCTACATGGGCATCTGTGTGCGAGAGAGAGACACAAGCAGGAATAGAGATGTTCCCCAGGAGATAAACGCATGGATGCACCTTGAATTATTTAGTGTCCTAAAAGAGACTTGAGAAATGTTTCACTGTTGAGTTGCATTAGATGCAGCGCCACTCCAAAAAGGGTTTTCTAATAATGTGGGGGAAATCTTTTTGAGTTGTTATGTAAAGTGTGTAGTCTGGGTGGAATACTGTTGCGGTTTGTGAGTTTTTGATATAAAGTGATTTTCTGTGATATAAAGTGATATTCCTTCATTTATGAGACTGTAAATAATTTTTTTAAGTGGTAAATAAAGATTATTAGAGTATGTTTTACAAGAAAATATTATTTTACCAAATATTTTCCTTGCTGTTTTCTTGCAATTCAGAGATTACTTCTTGCAATTCTGTTTTTTTTTTTTTTTTTTTTTTTTGGTTTCTGTAACAGAATGAATAAAGAAAAAAGATAAATTGTGACTTTTTTTCTCACAATTCTATCTTTTTTATATACCTTCCAATTTTGAGTTTATATCTTTCAATTCAGAATAAAATAAGAGTCAGGTTTGTGAGATATAAAACTGAGGGGGAAAAAAGCATGAATTTTGAATTCAAATATAAGATAAAATAAGATAAAAAGGCTTTTTTTCTAGAAATTCCGAGTTTACATCTTACTATTCTGTTTTTTGGTTTCCAGAACAAACTAAATAAAAAAATTCCAAATGTAATTATAACTAGCAATTGCGAGTTTATAGCTCTTAATTTTTTGAGTTAATATCTCACAATTCAGAATCATGAAAAAAAAGTCAGAAATGTGAGATAAAAGGTCAGTATTGTAAAATAAAAAGTCACAATTATCATTTTTGTGTTCTGTGGTGGAAACAGGCTTTCATAGAAATGTACAAATTTGAATTTACAACTTTGAAAAACTTTGACATTGAGTTTGGCATACAATAAAGTACGCGAGTAGACATATTTGGATGAAGAGTCTGTTAAATGTGCTCAGCTCCTTCCTTCTGTATATTTTCTCGTTCGTTTGATTGTTTGCCAGGTGAAGATGATTAGGGTTCGTTGTTTGTTCAAATAATGACTCAACTGCTCCGTGCACTCACGATTCAACAAGTTTCTCTTTTGAAGCGATAGAAAAACACTTTCCAACATATGTGGCTCCATCTGTCACTTTACAAAATCTACTGTAGCTGTCAGAATATATCTTGGTGTTTGTTCCTCTCTCTCCCTATATATGTCTGTGCTCACTCGCCCGGTCTCTATCGCATTCTTTAGCTCTTTTATTTTATCAGGTTTTTACTGTCGTGTTGATACCTGCTGAGCTGGCGGAGTGTCTTTAAGTGCTGATACAGGCCTTCCTCTTATGTAAACTGCTGACTTTACTGAGTTTCCTCAGTCCCAGTGGTGTCTGATGTGAGTGTGTGTGTGTGTGTGTGTGTGTGTGTGTGTGTGTGTGTGTGTGTGTGTGTGTGTGTGTGTGTGTGTGTGTGTGTGTGTGTGTGTGTGTGTGTGTGTGTGTGAGAGAGATCGAGCCGTATGTGTGTCTCAAACAGACTTGACTATCAAATGAGCCAATGCACATGAAAGAGTAAAAGTACAATGATAGAGGTCTTCTGGCTGAAGGAAAAGCACATGTTGAACATATGCTGGCCTTAATGAAGGTAAAATAATAGACTTTTGAGCCAAGTCACATAGAGTCCTGCCAGGATTATATCATTTGTAGGCCAAAACCTATAAATGAGTTGAATTGTAGCATTTTTGGTTCCATTGTGCAAAAGTCAAATGACTTTTTGGTTTATTCTATCTCATAAAATACATCAGTAATATCTCCTTGTGATTTTTAACAGTTTTTACTTGCTAACAGGTGTCTAAATGGGACTATAAAGGTTGTCTGGGACATTAAACATAATCACTCACAAGAGGTAAACTCACTAGTGCGCTTTTATACTTTATAATTGCACTCTTGCAACTCTAACCATAACTCAAACTTTTAGGGAATTTTTTTTAAATAAACTGTAACCATCCAGAGTTTTTGTTTTCATGCACCAACCTTGAAAATCCAGAATTTAATTCAGTGACTAATTCTGCTTTCAGAAATGACTAGTTTGCAATTAGCTCTTTTTCATGTGAAAGCTTGTTTCCCCCATAGGATTAAAAAATAAATAAATTTGGACTTTTTTATTGCAGTTCATTTTTTTTTTTGCATTTGCATTTGCATTTGCATTTGCATTTGCATTTGCATTTGCAAGTTTTGATTTCACAGTTTTGACTTTTCTTCCTAGAATTGTGATTTTAAAAAGTCAGAATTGTGATTGTTACATCCCCCTTTCAGAATCTGCAAAATGTTATTCTGCCAAAATAAGAGGGATTATACAAAATGCATGTCATTGTTCATTTAGTACTGACCTGAATACGATATTTCACATAAAAGATGTTTACATATAGTCCACTAGAGAAAATAATAGTTGAATTTATAAAAATGACCCCGTTCAAAAATTTACATCCCCTTCATTCTTAATACTTTGTTCTTATCTGAATGATCCACAGCTGTTTTTTTTTTTTTTTGTTTAGTGACAGTTGTTCATGAGTCTCTTGTTTGTCCTGAACAGTTAAACTGCCAGCTGTTCTTCAGAAAAATCCTTCAGGTCCAACAAATTCTTTGGTTTTTCAGAATTTTTGTGTATTTGAACCCTCTCCAACAATGACTGTATGATTTTGAAATGATTTTGAAGGACTTACATGCAACTATTACAGAAGGTTCAAATGCTCACTGATGCTCAAAATCATACAATAATCAACATTTTGCAGATTGTGAAAGGGGAGTGTAAACTTTTGACCTCAACTGTAAATATACTGTACAATTCTGAAAGGAAAAGTCAAAACTCTGAAAACTTTCAGCTGAGAAGAATATAGTCAGAATTGAGAGAAGTTGAAATTACCTTTTTTTTACTCCATGGTGGAAAAAAACAACAACTGCAAGGTATAAAATTAGAATTTCGAAATGGGAAATCTGAATTGTGAGGAAAAAAGTCAGAATTCTCAGTTTATATCTCTATATTCTAAGGAGAAGTCAGAATTACTTTTTAATTTATTTATTTTTTATTCTATGGCAGAAGCAGCTTACAGCGGGTTTCAGCTTTTTAGTTGTACAGAAATTGTGGAAAATATGAAGCTGCATGGTCTTACAAGTTAAATATCACAGCCCTGCATCATGAAAATATAATATTACCTAAATTGATTAATATTGATTAACTTTACATCATCTACAGTTTTTTTTTTCTTAATTAAACTAAACTTTTGACGTTTGACTTCATTAAAGCTGATATATATATTGAACAAATAACCTGAATCATAGGAAGACAGGAATCATATCTTTGTGGCGGTTTAAGTGAGTCACCTTACAAATGGTTGTCAAAAGCAGAAACGCATCATATCTTGGGAAAAAGTGTGACATGCTTAAGCAAAACAGACAACTAAAATTAGTAAGAAACAAGTATTTAGCAAATATGATGGATGGCGGTGTTATCGAGACAATCTCAAAAGTATAACTTTTTCCAGTGAAGTACATACATCAAGGGAATAGAAGTATGCAAACTGGGAGACAGACATAGTTTTGACATTCAGCTCAGAAGAACCATCACTCGACAGTACGCTGCTGTCTTCTTGTCTAAAACAGACCACCAGAAAGAAAAGATGTGAATTTTTGATCCAAGCTCAGAATGTTTCGCACATAATCTTCAAGTTCCTCGTGAAGGGATTTGGGATGGAGCTGCATTACTTTCAGACAGGATTGTCATTCATGAGTTGGACTTTGATGTTCTGATGAGGTCTACTGAAAATGAGAAGCATTTGAGGACGGATAAAGTCTAATCTCCAGCTCAAAACTGAGTGCAAATAAACCGCTCTGGCCACTCACTGTTTACAGAGGAAGTACATCATAGATCGCATTATTATTTCTCCTTACCTCTGACATTAAAGGACAGATGCAGGTGGACATGAAGATCAAAGCTTCACCGCTCCAGATCCGATTGAGTCAGAATGACTTGCTATTGGAGCTCAAAGTGAGGCCATGTGAAAGCATCAATGTGAGAGAGACAGAAAAAACAAGGGCTGTACTCTGGTCAATAGTATTTGTTGTGTAAAATGACATTTTATTGTATTGTTGTTCATTTATGCTTTTTAAAATGTTTAAATCTTTCAACACTAATAAATATGAACAATCTGCATGTTGTATCTAAAGTCAGAAAAGTTTTTGTGATTGGTAATTTATTAAAATGCACACCTTTTGGGGTAAATACCACTTTATCTATTTACTTTTTAAAGAAATTAATAGTTTTATTAGTTTAGGAACGACACATTAATTTGATCAAAAGTGGCTGTAAAGACATTTATAATGTTGCAAAAGATTTCAAATTTTTTTTTTTTTTTTTTACTTTCTATTTATTAAGAATCCCTAAAAATAAAATGTCACTCTTTCCACAAAAATATTAGGCAGCACAACTGTTTCCAACATTGATAATAATCAGAAAAAATATTGAGCAGCAAATCAGCATATTAGAATGATTTCTGAAGGATCATGTGACACTGAAATCTGGAGTAATGATGCTGAATATTCAGCTTTAATCAAAGGAATACATTAAATTTTAAAATAATAGTTATTTTAAATGGTAATAATATTTCACAATTTTTAATGTATTTTTAACAACAACAAAAAAAGAAAATACTTTCAAAAACATTTTAAAAATCTTATCAGCCCCAAACATTTGAATGGTATAGTCAGTGTATATAAAACTTAATCAAGCATTTTGTCAATGTAAATAAACATTTGCCTTTTTAAAAGATCAAAGACGTTGAAAAAAAACTTAAAAGGAATCAAAGTAACATAGGCCTATTTGTTTACTTAGCAACATGTCAAGAAAATGCAGATGAAGGTTATATAAAATCATACAACTGATATGAAAGATGGTAAGCAAGTAAATACATCAATAAAAAACGTCATAATTTTTCTTTTATGTTGTTTTTGGTCTAACTTCCAAAGTCCAAATTTATAAATGTACGCAATTATAAAGAATCCTGCAAGGAATCTTCAGTGCTTCTCCCAGCCTTAATGATGTCACGTAAGAGGCATTAGAGCGCAGAGCTTCAGGTCAGAGCGATCGGACACCTTTGAGTGCCTGTTCCGATCCATCCATCAGCCGGCACACGCGCTCTGATCCATCACTCACTGCGGACGGGAAAATCAGAGCTGCGAGAGATTGCTGGGAGACTTCCCATCTCCTATTCGAAATGATTTCTGGTTTATGTCTAATAAATCTCAATTACTAGCACCGCCTCCTCGCACCGCGCGCGCTACAGAGGCCCAGAGAACGGAGGAGCGGCCGCGAGCGCGGGGAAACGGCAGGAAGCGGCAAACGATCTCCAATCACAGATGGAGGATTGATAGCGCGCTGGGAGCCTCTGGAAGGGCGACAGCATTGATTATGACTCCGAGCGCGGCGCGGCACAAGAACAATGTAATCACAGCACAACCTCGAACCGAGAGACTGTCACACACGATAGATGATGCCAAACTCGGCCAAACCCAAAGACTTGTGTGCGTAAAGGAGCATATCTGCATGAGTGACACGTCTACTGGCTAACAATTAGAGATGTCGATTGTAAAAGTAAGTAGTTCTGCTCTAGCCAGTGTGTTACTCCAATGATGAAGTGACGAATTCAATAAATTTTCAATTCAAATATAGTCAAAGTAGGTAATGCATTCTGGGAAATGAAGTCCACAAAAGTCTAATATAAAAGGCATCCACCTATCCACCTTATTTGTGACCCTGGACCACAAAACCAGTCATAAGAGTCATTTTTTTAAAATTGAGATTTATACATAATCTAAAAGCTGAATAAATAGTCTAAGCTTTCCATTTTATGGTTGTTTGGTTTTTTAGGATATAGGACAACATTTGAAAATCAGGAATCTGAGGGTGCAAAAAAATTTTTTTTTGAGAAAATCCCTTTTAAAGTTCTTTACAAAATGTCTTCATGGAACATGATCTTTACTACTATACTATATCCTAATGATTTTTGGTATTAAAATCGATAATTTCGACCCATACACTGTATTAATAACTATTGCTACAAATATACATGTGCTACTTACGACTGGTTTTGTGGTCCAGGGTCACATTTATCCCCTATATGTAAATTTGATGGGTTTGGTTTCTGGTCTCATAGGCATCAAGCTATTTTTAGATACAAAACAGCTGGTTTTGCTGCTTGATATTGCAAATTCATTCATCTTAACTTATTGTTTTAATATATTATTTTATTATAAACACACTGATTTGTAGTGAAAACGGTTTTGGTTCTGGTTATTTCCCTATAGAAAGTTTCCACTCATGATTTGGTCAGTTAAACCAATATTCGGATGTAAACAACAGCATGGCTTGCAGGGTTAATGTACTACTGAATACTTTGTTCTGCTTATTTTTACTGTCTAAACCACAGAAAAAAACATGTGGAAGCTACTAAATCAGATAGAGAAGGACTTAGTAAGCTGAAAAGGGCACAATATTTTCACAAACTAAATTTAATAGGTGGTAAAGATACATACAAGTAGTATTAATTAGCCGAATATTTCACCTACCTGACCGGAAATGATTAGAACAAACTTGAATGTTGTCAAGATTCTTGCCCTGGAAATCCTGGTTCAAATTGGCCAACTGCAAATGCCTTTTGTTCCTCAGACAGTTTTTTCCGCTCGTCTTTTGGCAGTCTAAAAGACTCCAAATGTTTTTCCTGTTCCAACCGATTAATACAGCCCAAAACATGACAATAACTGACATTTTCAGCAACAATAATCAGCAAAAAAATGCGAGTTTCATTCGGTTCAGTGGCATTGTTTACGTTCAGAGCCACCATTATGGCTGATTGATGAGACATCGTGAAAACACTCTATAGAGGCTAATGAACCGGAAGTCTCGTCCATAGGCTTACTTCAGTGTTGAAAAATAAGGTGGATATATCTTTAAACTTAAGGGCTTTTGTAATGTTTTCTCGTGTATTTTTGGCTACACACACAAATGAATAAAATAAAATATTAATAAAATTCATTCATATTTAATATTTTAAGTTTTACTTACATTTCATCATGTATTTTATATTATTTTCTGTCAGCAACATTTTATATTTTTACCATTTGGGTTTTAAGAATTTTAAACAAGAGATTGCATTGACTGTTCTAGTTTAAATTTACAGTCATATTTAATTGAATTTCAGTTCATTGGAATTCTACTTTCTTGCATTCCATTCCTATTCAAATTGTAATTTTGCTTCCTGTTTGTTACCTCAAGTCAGTTCTGAATGATGCACAACCTGCTGAGTAAATGATGAAATACTGTAATTTTTATCTTAGTTTTGGGGAGAGTACTGGAATCCTCTAAAATAGATTAAATATGACACAAGACTGATGATTTAGGTCATGACATTTTGGTAGTGTAGTGTAGGTTGGCGATAGCGGTGTTTCCTTAGGAGCGTGTGGTAGGATGTTGCGGTACATGCAGTCAGAGGTCTGAAATGATGAACACACTGCAAAATGAAAACTAACACTGTAGCTCCTGGCCTCCAGTGGCTTATTGCTTTATTTTTAACACAAATGCATTGGGGGGTGAATCTTCCGACCACAAAGAGAGGAGAAAATTCACTATCAATTTTTTTCACTATCAAAAACTAGTATGACCATCCATCTTGAGGAATGATGCTGGATGCTCTGGAGACGGTGCAGTTAAAATAGGAGAAAAGTTGGCTATAGCTTACATTTAACTGATGCATCTGCAAATAATTCTCCTGTCATAAGACATCGTTCATTGGGCGTTAAACCATTTTTTTTCTCTTTTCCTGGTGGCTGAGAAAAATCCCACAGACTTGAAGGAGGGTCCCGAGCCATTTCTAGAGATGTGATGTGTGAGTCTAAAAGACTCTTTCAACTTCTAACTAACACTTCATTTGCTTCTGATCGTACCAGCGCGTGTAAAATATTCAACATGCCGCAGCTCTTCAGATCACTAGGAACATCATAATTTGTCCATCTTCACTCGCCAGCTGTGTATATTTCTACAGTAAATGTGATTTCCCTTGCACACACTGTTAGAATGATACACTTCCATCTTTCCATGTCAATCCTTGGATTTTTATTTTAAAGATGTTCTGCTTGCAGACGGTCAGAAGAAGGGTGTCATGGGATTTGCATTTTCGTCCCCTGATGCTTTCCAGAAAGGCTTCTTATTTTATTATGCAAGCTCAAGTCTTGTAATAAATAAAACAAAACTCCCATCAGGGAGTTTATGATCATGGGAATATACAAAGCAGAGAGCTTCAGCTCACATTCAGCTCATTTGAATAAAGGTAAAAAGTGCAAAGAATGTCAGAATGTCTCTGTTAATTGGGCAAGAAGCCGTTTCCGTTTGCCTGAGCTCTGCTACAAACACTTTCACTGCCACAGGATGAAGAATAGTGTTTAAATAAGTTATTTTGGGTGCTTTGCAAAGAAGTAGAAAAACATTGTTTGTTTCTTTATGTGATTCACCAGCATGAGCAACAGCAGGAACTGAAACATACTGTACTGAATTCACTATTTAAAAATGAAGTGAATATCTTTAATCATGTCAATTCCAACTCTGTTCCTAAATAAATTTAAAAAAATTAGTAAAATAGAATCAATCAAATTCAAACTTAATTCCTTATATTTTAAATAAATGTGACAAACAGGATGCAGAATAGTAATTCAAACTTGAATTTAAAGAAGCAGAAGTAATGATTTAAGAAAGTAGAGGTAAGAATGTCATTTAAATAATTAAAGTATAATTTTTAATGAAGTAATTAATTTCATTTTACAGCATTAATAAACGATGTCATCTCAATTGTATACATAGCTATAGAAGTCATTTTGAATAAATAACTTAATATTTGAGATATATTCTTGGCTGAAAAACATATCTTTATTTGAGATTAGAATTTAAATTAATTCTTAATTTAAATTAAACAAGGGCTTGCATTGGCATTTCTAGTTGAAATTTAAGGTCATTCAATTAATTTAAATTCTGCTTCCTTGCATTAAGGGACTAATTCTGCTTCCTGTTTGCTACCTGATTTAATTCAAGAAAATACATTTAATTTTATAGTATAAATTAAAGGTGTTATAATAAGTTTTACATATCAGCAAATAACTATTAGCTGTGTAAATTTACTGTATAGTGTAATGACATTTTAGGAGTTTTTTTTTTTTTTTTTTTTTGGCAGCCAGGATGGCTGGGGCGTGTTTGTTAATGTCTGTGAGCCCCGCCCTTTAAAACTGTTGCTCCTCCTCGTATTTATATTGAGACCACGCCCCTATCACTCTGTAAAAACAAGATGGCGGAGCGCAGTACAGAGCGAACTTCCACATGCCATATTTGTATATTAGCATAATACTTACCTTCTCAATTAACATTGTTTAAAAAACAAAGGTGTCTCAGTTTAGTCATACTGTATATCCCGTTTTCCTAATCTGTTGCACGAAGGGGCGTGGGCGAACGGTGGGCGGAGCGGAGGTGTGGCCGAAACGCACGTTTGTTTTTGTCTGAGATGCGACATCCAGTGGTTGAAAAAAAGTATATAGCACCTTTAACCATAAACACAAACGTTTACAACTCGGCATATTCTTCTTCTATAGTTATTTTTTTAATCTTTTAACTTAATACTGTAAAGTGTTTGCACAGAATCTTGCTCAGCATGTAGTTGGTCAAACGCCATGATTTTGGCTATCTGTATAACATCACTTCTTGTTCAAAGGCACGGACTTTTAAAGAAAACTTCAGCGCCCCCCTGCGTGTCTGAGGTGTGTTACCTATTACCGCCACAGCAGTGCGTGACTACAAGTTGCAGGTATGTGAAATGCAACCTTGTGCTTACGATGATATATAGGCCTAGGTAAACATTCACATGTGTTTTTGGAAACTTAAACGGACACGTGTCAAAACAGATTAATGTGATTTTACTGAGCGCTTGACAAATGCTGTAAAAAGGCAGAGCTGGAGAGAAAGTCTGAAAGAACGATATCTGTGAGTCAGAAGGAGAGATGAAGATGACGCTTAAGGAGGTCAGAAAATGAAAATGACATCAGAATAGAGAACAAGAGCTCTCAGAGTGGTGCAAACAACGGAGAGTGGGTCAAAGAAGTCATTTCTCTTGAAGAAAGCCCAGAGGAACATGTAATTGCTCAGAGATTGCTCTACACAGTTCTATGTATGATGCATTCAGTATAAAAGCATGAGGTGTTTCTCCTGAAATTCCCTAGTAGAATTAAAAATAGACTGAAATGTTAAGATGGCATATATTATTAAGAGTATGGAGCTATAAAATGAATATAGAATGAAAATACAACATAGAATTAGAGAATTTGATTTCATATTGAGATCTCTGACTTTTCATCTTGGCTTAAGATCTTTTCTGAAAGTCTAGAGAAGAAATGTGAGACTACTGGAGTCTTTTTCTCAGGGCAAACATCTAAATCAGAAGTCTCCATTATGCCTTATTTGTTGCCATATATGAAATTGTATGTGCTTTAACTGTTGCTTTACATCGTTTCTTATTAAAACCTAACAATAGCATGAGACGAGGGTCGACAGATTTTGTTTTTGTCTTGTGTAATTTGACTTGATGCAGATCAAAATCTCCTTCCAGTCCCCTGCAGCACTACAGATAATGACCGAACTCATATCCTCATCCTCCATCTATCTGCACATCTGTCCATTGTCATTAATGTCATGATGAGGCGCGTGTGTTTGTCTTTGTCTTTGTTTGGCAGGATTTCCCCTGTATGAGTGCATTCAGATGGAAGACGAGTGCTTCGTCTCGGTCTCAGCTGGCTTGTGTTCTTCTGTAAATTGGATTAATTGAAGAAATGAGATGTTGTCTCATCCTGCACTGCTGCCCTTTCATCTTATTGGCCATTAATGGAGTTCTCCTCCTCGCACACACTCGCGGCGTGCGCTTCATTTGAGGAAAGCTTTATCGGGTTCGCTGTCAAAAACAACACAGCATGAACAAATATAAAGAGATTACGGCGTGTTTAATGCATCTGAAAACAGCATTTGGTCTGAATGAATTCAGCAAAGTCAGAGGGTGTGTTAGGATTCTGGTCGAGGTTGAATGGCTCTACTTTAAGGTGTAATTAAAATATTCACAACAAAATGAAATGATATGTGACCCTGGACCACAAAACCAGCCACAAGTAGCATAGGTATATTTGTAGCAATAGCCAAAAATACATTGTATATGTCAAAATTATAAAAAATTGTATACATTTTTTATACATTTTTCTTTTATGCCATAATGCCAAAAATCATTAGGGTATAAATTAAAGAGCATGTTCCATTAGGACATTTTGTAAATTTCCTACTATTAATATGTTAAAACGTAAGTTTTGATTAGTAATATGCATTGCTAAGAACTTCATTTGCACAACTTTAAAGGCGATTTTCTCAATATTTAGATTTTTTCATATATCAATGGAAAGCTTATTTATTCATCAGTTAAATCTCAGTTTCTCAGTTTGTGGTCCAGGGTCACATATGAAGTCTGTTGTCAGTTAAAGGACCGTTTGTCCAAAAATGAAAATCTGTCTTCATACTTAACCTCATGTCATTCCAAACCTGCAGTTTTTGCCTTGGTTTGTATATGCTTACTGTAAAAATATGTTCAAAACCTCTGCTTTTATTATTCACAAAATAAAGAAATGCAGATTGAAGGACATGAAGGTAAATGGACTAAAGAGTAAATAATGACATCTTTATATTTCTGGGTGAGCTATCACTTGAAGGCTCCAAAAGATCAAATCAAGCTTATTTTAAAACCTAAACCTAGTTTATTGGATACCTGACAAACCAGGACAGACAATAACAATGTTAAAGTGATCATTTAAAATAAATCTTTGAAGGGTTGGTTTACCCAAAAAATGAAAACTGTGTTATCATTTACTAACCCTGCACTTGTTCCAAACCTGTATGAGTTTCTTTCTTCTACTGAATGCAAAAGAAGTTATTTTAAAGAATGTTGGTAACCAAACAGTTGACGGTAGCCATCGACTTCCACAGTATTTTATTCCACACTATGGCACTCAATGGCTACCGTCAACTGTTTAGTGAACATTGGTGAAAGAAGAAACTCATATTTGAGGATGAGTAAATAATGACAGAATTTTCATTTTTGGTTAAACTATTCCTTTAATCAAAACTAACAGATTTGCAAATTCAACATGCCAAGTGACTAAATAAACAGCGGAAATATCACGGATGAAAAATAGTAGAAACAGTTTTCACATGCTAAAACAGCCACCATAACCCGCTTCAAACTGACCTGTGTGAGTTCTGCTTTTGGCCCTGCTGCTGTTTTATTAACAGGTCTGAATGGTTTTTCACACATATGTGTCTCCTCTTGTCTTTTGAATTATGTTCATGGCTCAGGGGATGTTTTTACAGCAAGAACGCACCACTTTTTGCTGCTTAGCTGGAATAAATTATAACACTTTGTCTGAATCCTCCGGCTGAAAACCCATTAATCTTAGCCGGGGTGACGTGTGAAGCCACGGGCCCTTCCAGCAGAATATTTGCAATTACCAGCAGGTCATGATGCACCTCTGCTTCCAGCAGTGACTGATAATAAAACATCAGGCATATGCTGACACCTGCTGGACGATATAGAGAATACAGCCTGGAGAAATGCCTATTTTACAGTGTCTGTCTGTCTGTCTGTCTGTCTGTCTGTCTGTCTGTCTGTCTGTCTGTCTGTCTGTCTGTCTGTCTGTCTGTCTGTCTGTCTGTCTGTCTGTCTGTCTGTCTGTCTGTCTGTCTGTTGGAACTTGCACTAGACACCTGCTCAATGTATAGTATGTCTACAGATGGAGATAAATATATGTATTCTATAAAATTTATTCTATTATGTCATACCACCCAGCAGATTTCCATGATTTCATTGCCTGGTAAATCTAACCAGGACAGTTTTCATATTGACACATTGTCACATGGAAGCACATGCTGATGATGTTCAGTGTGTGTGTGTGTGTGTGTGTTGGGATGTTCTGCATCACTATCACTCACACAAGTGTTTATTAATTATTGATCTGAGCGTGCTGTGCTCTTGTGATGGCACGCTTTGCTCTAAAGCGCATTGCAGCAGCGCAGTAGAGGACAGGACAGACCAGAGAGGTGTTTTACTGGAGAAACGGGTTAGAAACTGGGGCAGAAAAATAGAAATGTCCTCCAGAGAGCAGAGCGGCCTGAGCACGGCTAGCTCACTTCAACTTCAGCTTACACTATTACAGTAAAAAAGGATAGATATATATTTTGCACAAAAGACTTTCTTTCAAGAGAGTAATAATGTGTCCGTTTCTATTTTCTGGTTTATTGCTGTTCGTCCTTATCTGCTATATATCCAGATTTTATCATGTGCTTTGTAAAACTGGGTGATACGGATCCTCTGTTTTTTGTACTTAATCTGAAGATAAAAAGCAGTTATGTCATGAAAAAGTCACTGTTTGAAGGCCATTCACTTTATTTTAAATTAATTTTATTTCATATAAAATAAAATAAAGGTCTACTTTTTTTTTTTATATGAAACTTCATATATGCATGACTAATATAGCAGTCTTAAGAAACATTTGAACACTTTTGTCACCTGACTGTCTTGATATGCATGAGATATATCTACATTTTTTATTTAGCAGGTGTTTTTAAGTAGATGTCAGTTCCTTCAAGAATCACACTGGTGCTAGGCAAATATTTTAGTTGATGCACATGACATTTAAACATTTTTAAGTGTCTTAACTATCCAAAAACTTTTTGGGCTCATTTTGTTATGTAAAGAAGATGGAAACAGTCAGATTTGTCCCTGTTTAGTGCCATTGCAGGTTTTGGTGTTTGATAAATGTGTAAAAGCTCAACCTTGGATCTTCTCAAGGATTTCAACTCATCTGATCTGAGAAGCAGGCACAAAAGCAGTGGAGGAGAAAGCAGAAGAGGAAAAAGGACATGAAGAAAGGCTTTTAGGAAGAGGAGAGCAGAGTGTGCAGAAATGCACTGGCGCAGCAGGGACGCTCAGGGGCCTCAGGGGGCCCCACTGAAGGGCTCTTAACATGCAGCAGGCATATTTCTGAATGCAGAACAACCTTATCATGGCACACAGGTCATGTGAAGTGTGTGTGTGCATATTTATGTGTTGTATATGTGTTCTTGCCGGCTTTCTTTAAGTAAAAGGGTTGAATGTCATTCATGATAAAAATTCTAATTCAGTTCAAGGTAGCAAAAACATAAAGAGCTGTAATTAAAGTTATATAAATATCATATATATATATATATAACTTTGTTTTTATATTTTTATATTTATTTAATAAAATGAACTTCATAATTTGTTTGTATTATATGTATTTTGTTCAAAAAAATTTCAAACAAATCTGAAATATATTTTTATATATATTTGTATATTCATTAAATGAAATGTATGATTTTTTTTCTAAAGGCCTAGTGTGTGTATTCTGTTATTTGGTTAGAAATATAAAAAAATCACAAATGCTTTTAATATACACATATAGAACTTATTATTTTTAATAATATATTTCATTCTATTTAACATATTTCATTCTTTTTTAAATTGGACCATGGTGTAACAGCACTTAATTTCCCAGAATGCTCTGTTTTCTCCTTAGAGTCAAACAGCATAGTCTAAAATCAAAGTGATGCCATATGATTAAATCTGATGCTGGTTAGTTGTTTTGACTGTACAGAAATTAACTTAGATAAAATGTTTAGTAAGTTAGGCAATGTATCAGACGTAATCAGTCAAAACTTTCTAATGTAATTATTTATGTTTATGTATGTGTGTTGGAATAAAGTAACTGTGACTGTGTTCAATTTCTTTTAATTGCAATTCAGTAATTTTCTCTTCCGGTCATTCCAGCTTCCTACGTTGTGGTCAGTTTAATTCAAACTAATGAATTGAAAGGAGACAGTTCTTAAATTAGAATTTTGCCCAACCCTAATAAGTAATTCTATTCTCTCTCTTTCCTTGTGCATCAAGCAGAATCCCATCATTTGTCTCTGTAAGACACTTTCTCATTAGTCATCTCACTGTCTCTCTCTGTATCTCTGCTCTCATTGCAGTAAGTCTGTCATCAAAGTGCAGCACACATCTCACAGCAGCAACAACAGCTCTGTCTGCTGCACACACACACACACACACACACACACACACACTAACCACTGCAACACAAACTTCTTCAAGAAGAGATATGTATGATAGCTGTGTGACGAACACAGTGACATTTGTCAGTATTCACTGATAATCTTGCCTTTGCGGTATGGTAGCTTCCGCATATTACATGCAACAGACAGAGGTGTCATTGACATTAAAGGAATAGTTCACCCAGAAATAAGAATTTGCTGAAAATGTACTCCCCCTCAGGCCATCCAACATGTAGATGAGTTTGTTTCTTTATCAAATTTGCAGAAATGTAGCATCACTTGCTCACAAATGGATCCTCTGCAGTGAATGGGTGCCGTCAGAGTGAGAGTCCAAACAGCTGATCAAAACATCACAATAATCCACAAGTAAACCACACCACTCCAGTTTATCAATTAACATCTTGCCAACCCAAAAGCTGAGCGTTTGTAAGAAACAAATCCATCATTAAGACGTTTTTAATTTCAAACCGTTGCTTTTGAACAAAATCCATAATCCAAGAGTCCATAATCCATAATAACTAATCAAAATCCACACAGATATTTGTTTAGAGTTGATTAAGCTTTTGAAAGACATTAATTCATATGGATTACTTGTGGATTGTGATGTTTTTATTAGCTGTTTGAACTCTCATTTTGACGGCACCCATTCACTGCAGAGGATTCGTTGGTGAGCAAATGAAGTGGTTTCTCAAATTTGTTCCTATTAAGAAACAAACTCGTCTACATCTTGGATGGCCTGATGGTGAGTACATTTTAAGCAAGTTTCAATTTTTGGGTGAAATATTCCTTGGAATAACTGGAATATAGCAGTCAATACATATGGACTAATTCATGACATTTTTTTGCTCAGCTTCATATTCTTTAAATAAAAAGAGCTGTGTGAATTCTTCCTGAAACATCTTTCAAATCTTTGAAACTGGGTTGGGGATTTCTAGTTCCCAGCATGCTTTGCATGGAATTGAATGAAGAGAGTAAATATGGAGATTAAGTGGGATTTTATGTGTTTTTGAGAAAACAGAGACATATTAGTGTTTGTGTTCTGATATAGTATTTGATATATTATTTATATAGATTTAAAAGTGTTTCTGTTGTGTTATTAGTTTTAAGGGTTACCATTATGGTGAAGAGTGGAGCGTTTGTTTAGGGTTCAGGAACGATGACTGAAAAGATCCCATTATTGAACTCCAGAATGATTTACAATTAAAATTACAGCTGAAATCTTATTTTTAGTTTTGTACGTTTGTGTCAGCACTTTCAGATTACTTGTTGTTAAATATGGTTACATGTGCTTTTGCCCACTAATAGTTAGCTCAGCTGCTGGGCCACTTTGACATGTGGTGGCTTTAATATGTTTTAGGATACTCATACACAAAGTTTTTCATTTAATGCTATAAAACCCATTTTCCAGTGCATGGAACCACTATTCACAGTCAAATGAGCCAAAGGATTATGTTTTTGTGTTCAGTGAAAGAAGGAAAGTCACACGAGTTTGGAGCGGCATGAGGGTAAGTAAACGATTTTTTTGGACGAAATAACCCTTTCATATTTATTATGTAAAGCTTGAATGGTTTGCCGCGGCTCAGATTCTCTGGCCGTGAGCGTTTGAACAGCAGAGCTGCTGTAATTCTGCTGAAGTTACACTTTTACTGCTGAGTAGAAACTTCACCTCATCTAAAGCTCTGATCCTCTCTCATGACCTTATTAGAACTGCAGAAGGGATTCACTGACTGTGTGCGTGTTGTGATGCTCGTCATCAATGCATCGCATTAAAATTTGATGCTAATACATCCTGCGCATGGGAGTGAATGTGAAAGAGATGATGAGTTTGCTGACGTTAATTGAACTCTGTGTGTGAGATTCTCCTCCAGCTAGCTTCTCCTGCTTGTTACACTATTGCCAAGAAGTTCTGTGTTGATTCTAGGTGGTTGGCGAACATTGTCTGAACAAGTCTGATCATTTAGAAAAGGTAGCGTTCATGTTCAGCATGCTGAAGTGGTTTGTTCAAATCACTTTTGCAATGATTTATCAACAGTAAGAAATCAATTCCTCAGGGGGATTGAATTTGTCAACAGCATCTGTAACGCTTAATCCCATATTTATTTCTACAAAAAGGGTACATTTTTCAATAATTCAGCACAAGGCTTCTTAATTTGGGTTTATAATGGTTCTACATAGGTGTTTGTTTGGTTTTGCAATTGCTCATGCTTTAAATACAAATATGTAGGTGCATCAGAAAGCTTTTAATAACTTTTGATAATCATTTTCTCGAGACTTATCCAACTTATCAAGTCATGTAGGCCTACCTGATAAACATCCTCTGTTTAAACATCAGTAGTTGATCACATCTATAAATGTCTTTATATATCTCAAAGTAAGTATTTGCACTTCAAGTTATCAATTTTGATGGACAAAAATATTCAAGCAGACTGAATTTATCCTATGAAAGTTATAGGAAGACATTCAAAATTGTATGTTTTTGACATTATTTAACATGGCAAAACATATAGTAGTACTTGAAACCACTAATGCAGTGAATTTAAAAAACATTCAAAAAATCTACTGAGATGCCAGTTTTTCTATTGTGAATTGAGTTACTATAGATACCGCATGCTTTAAATGTAATGTTTAACCCTATAAAGGCCACTATACCAATTTTGATAGGCCTCTAAATGATTAACATGATCAAAAACTTGCTGAAAAGCATGTTGCATGCAATCTACTACATGTCTTCTGTCATCTGAATGGTAGTTTATACTATTTTAGCAATTAAAATCTTAAAATTTCTGAAACAGCTTAGCTTTAAAATAATTGTATCACATTACATTATACGTTTTGATAATCAAACTAAGCTTTTAAACCTCACCTAATATTAATGGGAAAGTGATGTATCTGCTCCATTACAAACATCAGAATGTCATCACTTTTTGTCCATATAAATATCTTCATCTTTTTTTCTGAATGAGTCTCTAGTATTGCGTGACTGTCTCTATTAGTCATCCCTTCCACTCTGCTGGATTCTCTCTCCGACAGCGCCGTACCTCAGTCTGATCCCCCACGGCGGCTCCACATGATGAAGACAGCCACGCAAAGGGTCATCGTGAGGCACCCAAAAATAAACCGGAAAAGTCAAATGTAGACTGACCAGTGCGGCATCTGCAACTGGGTTTTTGGAAATGATACAAGCATGAGGTTGTTTTTTCTATCGTAAGGGCCATCAGTATATCATACTAGATCATATTAACTCTATAAATTCTACAGTGTCATATTTGATATGTTAATTTCTAAGGCACAATCTACTACATTCCTTTTGAGGAATGTTTATTTGTTCATCTCTCACTCAGCATTATATTGCATTGCATTATATATTTTGATCATCAAACTAAGCTTTTAAATCTTAACTTTTTAAGACATATTATCTGAGATAAAGAGTGAAGACTAATATTTATATCAATTTATGTAAGTATCTACTATATGTTAAACATTCTGATTGACTTACATCACAGCTATGAGAATTTCACCACTTTTTGTTCATATAAATGTCAGCATTTGCATCAAATTGCATATTTTTGCTCAGTTTGAGTCTCTCAACAATATTGAGCTATTTTTCTTCGATATTTTCACTATATGAGCCAGTCTGGGGAAAAAAAAGGGAAGTTCCAGAACAAAATTTAAAAAATGTACTCACCCCCTTTTCTTTCAAGATGTTAATGTCTGTCTTTTTTTTTTTTCAGTCTTAAAGAAACTATGCTTTTTGAGGAAAACATTTCAGGATTTTTCTCCATATAGTGGACTTCCAAAATGCAGTTTAAATGCGGCTTCAAACGATCCCAAATACGGTTCTAAACGATCCCAGCTGAGAAAGAAGGGTCTTATCGTCAAAAATGATCGGTTATTATTTTTTAAAATTACAATATATATACTTTTTAACCTCAAATGCTCATCTTGTCTCACTCTGCCTGAACTCATTTTTTTTCAGTTAGAGTATGTCGAAAAACTCCCATCTAATTTTCTCCCTCAACTTCAAAATCGCCCTACATCGCTGTTTTACCTTTTTTGTTAAGTGAGTTTGATCTTCTTTACATGTTCACTTTGCAAACACTGGGTTGGTACTTCTACAGCGATGTAGGATGATTTTGAAATTATTTTTGAAGTTGAGGTAGAAAATAAGATTCTTAAGTTTTTCTACAAACCCTAACTGTCTTGAACCGGAGTTCAAGCAGAGCAAGATAAGACAAGCATTTGAGGTTAAAAAGTATATAAATTGTAATAATAATAAATTTTGGAAGTTCAAACTTGGGGCACCATAGAAGTCCACTATATGGAGAAAAATCCTGAAATGTTTCCTTAAAAAACATAATTTCTTTACAACAGAAGAAAGAAACACATGCACAACTTGGATGACAAGGGGGTGAGTACATTATCTGTAAATTATTAATCTGGAACTTCTCTGTGAACTTCTCCTTTAAGTATCATATATGATACAGAACATAAAGCACATAGTTTTATTGTTATTTTGTCCAAAAATTCAATAAACTGATTTTTCTGACTTATTATTATTTATACATAATACTTATTTATATTTCTACTGATTTTTCTAGAGTTGCTAATGGAGTTGCGCAGAAGTTGATTTCTCGGGAGTTTGATCAAATCACTAACCCTAGTTTGGGTTTAAAAACAATTTAAAACATAATCAACATTATAAAAGAAAAAGATTTTGCAGTGATTTTGAGATGTATTTCTCAAAGTAGTATGCATTAGACCAAACATAATTAAAGCACGCTAAAGATCCTCAGGCGGTTTGCAGGAGATCATTCGGTGAGCTGTACGTGACTCATGATTGGAGCATCAATGTTGGGCCGCTTGTTTAATGAACTGATGCCTAATGTGCTCTTCTCTTGTCTTTTTGTTTCCTGGCATCGCTGCATAACCTTTCATGTGTTCATTTTGGGGTTATGTGATCTAATGTTGTTTAGATTTACTCTAGGATGGAGGCTAGATCTCTACTTATATTCTCCTAATAAGAATATAAGTAACTTTCATGTAAAAATGTAACTAATTCAACTACCAATTGGTTATTTCCAATTTGTAGTAGGCCTTTAATATCCAAATTTCCTTTTAGTTTTGATAACACATTCTTAAAGTACTTTTTTATTTCATAAAATATCCTACAATTTATTAATCAAGTCAAAGTTTATTAATAGAGCTTTTTTTTTACACAAAGTTGATTTAAAGTTATTATATATTTTTAAATAAAAATTCACATGTAATTCAATACATCTGCATAATGCATTTATCTGTATGTTACCTATTCGTGAGAAATGTGTTGTTTAGTCTTCCATATAATTTATTCTCTTTTGTTTCTACTAATTTAAATAGTTTTTTATATATATATTGTATTATTGTCTGCCTTTACTATCTGTATCCCAAGTCTTTTGCAAGTGTTGTTTTAATTAATGATTTACTTCCCAGTGGGAATTTCTATTTTGTCATTATGTTTCAAAGGTTTTTTATTTATTTATTTTTTTTTTGCTTTCTTGCCTCTCTGGTCTCGCCTGGTTTCTTCTGATCTGGTCTGGTTTATACTTCGTCCCGTTTCGTTCCGTCAGCATGTGAATAAATATGAGCGATTGTATTATTAGCAGCAGTTCTACCGTATCTGAGTATAAAATCTGTAGGTTTAACGCGCCTTAAATCAATTACACGGCTGAACAAAATGGCCTGTGGTGATTTGACGTTGCACGTCATTCCTTCCTGTTTGCTCAGCGAATGCAAATAACGCTGCTGTACAGTACATAGTATGAATTTGCAACTTAAAACCGGTCTGAGCGGGAAAGTTTAACTAAACGCTCGTCCTCCCGCAGACTCGTCCTGCAGATGTAATGCGACACCGCTGACCAGCGCGCGGCCCGGCGCGAGTCGGATTAATTCGGAACAGAACGCGCGAGAGAATCAGATGTAATGGATTTGATTCTCTCTTCCTCCAGGCCATTTTCTGTGCTGGTGGAAAATGAGAACGAAATGGATCTTTCTCAACTCAGTATGCTGGATCGTCTTTGACGCTAGTGACTAATATAACCAGAGAGTCTCTGTTGATGTCCATCAAAATCTCATCAGCCTCCTTTGCATAACTTATATTTCATATTGCAAATATTTACTTAATATTAGATATGTCATATCCTTTGAACATTCCCACACACAGCATGCAGTGTCTATATTAAATCTAAAGCATTCTAAATTGTTTTTTTTTTAATGCCGCGAAACTATACAGTTTTCAATTTCAATTTAATAGGGGTTTAATAATTTTATCGTGCTTAATTTTAGTCAAAAGCATGCTTTTGAGTGTTTTCCTACAACTTTAATTGGAAAATTATGTTCAGAAGTATTTATGGTGGATTGTGTTTAACGCTGGTTATTAATATAATCAGAGTTTGCGTTTATGTTAACTGTTTATGTCCATCAATTCACGATCAGTTAGAAACACAGAAGAATGGTTCATCTTTTTGCAATGATTGGATCTGTCATAACAAATCAATTCAGTGTATTAAAGATCCCATATTGTACACATTTCTGGAGGTTTATTTTAGTTGTTGATGTCCTTAAGAATATATATTTGCGGTATAAGTGCCAAAATCCATCTCAATATATTTTTACAGCTCCTTTTTTAGGAGCTCTGTCAAAAACAGGTCGATTTTGGCCCATCTAATTAATATTCATGAGCCTCTCTTCTGATTGGCCTGTTGTTTTCTGAGTGACGCACAGCCAGGCCAATCACAGGTAACTACGGTCATGTATCGTTGTAGCCGAACCCAGAGCCATAGAGAAAGAGAATTGCGACACGCTTTGATCTCGCCGCCGCGCGGTCACGTGGTTCGTGGAGCGCCCAATAGTTCCAAACAACTCCGCGCTGTCAATGTGTTTGAATGGGTTTAAGTAGGATAGACAGCAGTTTTACTATATTTGCAGCAATTTCGAGTAATTATTAACACATAATGTGCATTGATT
This sequence comes from Garra rufa, assembly GCF_049309525.1. NCBI lineage: Eukaryota > Metazoa > Chordata > Actinopteri > Cypriniformes > Cyprinidae > Garra > Garra rufa. The sequence goes on from NC_133373.1 coordinate 38,507,667, forward strand.
GTGTATTGATAACTTCTCTGAATACGCTTTACAATCGCATTTTATTCTGGGCAGTGATAAAGATACATAATTAATATGTTCTCATACTTTTTGGCAGTCAAATGTGACCAAACACCTTAAGTGTAACTTTTATTCAATTAAATAATTGTAATATATAGTTCAGTTCTATTTAGTTAATATTTTGAGGAGTTTTTTTTTTTTTTTGTACTAAATAATATGTGCAATAATGATCCTGAACATTTAAAAGATAACATTTTCTAATATAGTATTTATATTACAGTTAGTGTGATATTTAAGGTAAAATACATTTGAATGTGTATTTGGACATGATCAAACACTCTCTTTTTTATATGTTTTGATTTAACGATTTAATGTTAAATAAGAAAAAAAGTAATTTATTCGTGTTATTTTATGATATTCAAATATACAACATAACTGAATATTATAAAAGGCAAGCAAAAATGGCATTTGACATAATAGAAAAGATGAAAATAGTGTTTAAAAAACACAAGGCAACGAATTGCATTCAGTATACATTTTTTTTATCGTATTTCTTGAATGCAGTCTTTACTGAAACTCATTCAATCTCCCACAATGAGAGAAAGATTGCAGAAAGACTAAAAACGTAAAAATATGACAATTAGTATCTGGTTATGGTCGCTATTATGGTGTTTCTCACGTTATCTAACTGCATTTACAGTATAACTGTTTATTTTTTAACGATAAACATTAACTACAACACACTTTATAAAATACCACTACTGGCCAATTTTCCGAGAGGTCAACTGATGCGTTAAAATGTAAAAAAAAAAATGCAGTAATTTCTTCAATTTACCAGCGACAGTGCTTGAGAAACGCTGAAATGAATGGGCTTCAATGGAGGAGCTATTGGTTGTTTGGAACTATTGGCCGCTCCATGACACGCTTTACTTCCGCATTCCTCAGTTCCTATGGAAGCCTATGGGAGTGTCGTAACTCTGTTTCTCTATGGCTCTGGCCGAACCCAGAGCCATAGAGAGAGCCTAGCCTGCTGATACTCAAGATATTTCAGAATGATCATTAATGTTTTTTTTCTTTTTCAAACACCAAATGCAGTAAGCTACATAACTGTTGCTTTAGTAAAGCCCATTTCACAATGCGCGCTGATTCTGGAAAATTAAGGGAACGAGCACTGTGTGAACAAAAGCCAGAGCCATAAAGGCAGTTTTGTAGTGATGATGCACGTTACCCTGCGACTCTTCACGACAAAAAAATACGTGCAAAGTGGAATGAAGCGGCGATCAGGCAGAGCCAGCTCCTCACTATCAGCGCTGAAGCACAGTTTGTTCAGGTTAGTTTCAGTTTAGTGAAACGTACGCGTTGCATTACATCTCACATCCAAACGTCACATCTTTATGGGTTGTGTGTAAAGCACGCACAGATTCCGGAAAACAACTGTGAATGAACCAAATCAAACAAATCCGGAACAAATCATGGGACACATTATCCGTGGACCGTGTATTTACCGGAATCGCTGTGTGAAAGAGGCTGAAGTTGACGTGCCAGTGGTCTCTTATATTCACGTTGTTCTGAAGCCTGTGCAATGATGTAGTTTCGACATCTATAGAGGGTTTTCTAGATTAGTTTCCGTGTTGTTGTTGCTTAGCAATGTTATGGACACGATATTGTCTGGGTTTGACAAAAGGAGGGTAGGACGTGGTTGGTGTTCGGGGTGGTGACTGAAGGCGGTGACTGAGTAGATCGGACGTCACATCTTTACGGAAGTCACAGCGGCTCGTGAAAATGATCAGCTACTTTAAGCAGGCTGTGTGCAGTTTACTGTGGATTGACTGTTTTGAAACTCATATGGTAGTTACATAGCCCCTAGACCTCAGTTATCATGAAATTTTGACAATATGGGACCTTTAAATCTACCTGCTAGAGCCCCCTGCTGGTAATACTTAACACTGCAGGAACTCAACATTATGTGCAAATGATGTTCAGTCAAGAGAGAAATACAGGTGTTTTTGTCGCCTGGAATTGATGTGTCTTTTTTATATATTTTGTGTGTGTGTGTGTGTGTGTGTGTGTGTGTGTGTGTGTGTGTGTGTGTGTGTGTGTGTGTGTGTGTGTGTGTGTGTGTGTGTGTGTGTGTGTGTGTGTGTGTGTGTACCTGGTATTCATCACGTTGTGGGGACCAAATGTCCCCACAAGGATAGGAATACCAGTAGATTTTGACCTTGTGGGGACATTTCTCAGGTCCCCATGAGGAAACAGGCTTATAAATCATGCACAATGAGTTTTTTTGAGTAAGTAAAAGTGTGCACAATCTCCTGTGAGGGCTAGGTTTAGGTGTAGGGTAGGGTTAGGGCGATAGAAAATACGGTTTGTACAGAATAAAAACCATTACGCCTATGGAATGTCCCCATAAAACATGTAAACCTGTGTGTGTGTGTGTGTGTGTGTGTGTGTGTGTGTGTGTGTGTGTGTGTGTGTAAAAGTAACGCAAACTAGTTTGTGTGGAAAGATTATGCTCCAAACTGGATTATAATGAAGAGCCAGAGGTTTTGTGAGTGGGACGTTGCTGTTTCATTAAGTCTGTGATAAACCCATGTTTTTGTGAGGGGAATATATCCGATAACGTTTATTCCTTTAGGAGATCAACACTGAATACACTAGATTAGATAAAAAATATTCAGACAAATATCACCATGCTATATGCTTACTACTTTTAATCAATTTTCGATTACTTTTAATTCTGACATTTATCAAAAATACAGTAAAAACAGTAAGAATAACAAATATTATTACAAATAAAAATAGTTGTTTTCAGCAACATTATTCCAGTCTTAAGTGTCACATGATCCTTCAGAAATCATTCTAATATGCTGATTTGCTGCTCAAGAAACATTGTTTAATTATTTATTCATTAATTAAGCTGCATATTATCATTTTGTAAACCATGATACACTACTAAGTAAGCAAGCATATGGCAAGTAAGATTTTTAATAAGATGCTGTTTTTTGAACTTTCCGTTTATCAAAGAGCCTATAAAAAATTGTATCATGATTTCCACAAAAATATGAAGCAGAACAACTGTTTTTAGCATATTTTATATATTATATATGCATACGCAGTCACTAAGAAGTTTCTGTGAATTCTTTGCGTTCATGCAAGTTCTCCATAAAATTGTCAGCATTTTAGATGCAGCCTCCAGTCTGTATGCCTGATGTACTTGATTTGCTTTATGATCAGACAGAAGTGTTATGCAAGAGAAGGTTCAGAGATGCAGAACTGAAATAATGAGGCTGGTGCTCGTCTTCCCACTTTGAACGCTCCACATACATGCTACCTATGAATGACTGCTGAAAAAATCCCACTGAATGATGGACCTGAACCATTTAGAACACCTTAGAAATACCAATGCAATGTGTTAATAGCTTAGAAAATGTGTATTTTCTCACAGTTTCTCAATAGAGTGTTGCATTGATACATATCTTTGTCTTCATACTTTACACTTTCCCAATGCTTAAATGTGCTCATAAATAATGAGTCTTGACACAGGAAGAAGAGATTTGCTCTCTTTCTTTCCATGAGAATAAACAAGAAGAATTACACACCACAGAAGCGTGATGTGGCGCTATAAATAGAAACGTGGCTTCTGCTTCAGGCTGTGATTGTATTTGCACAGGTCAGGGCTGCTATCATCTGCAGAAGGAAGGTTCAAAATCGGAGACTTCCTGTGTTTCAAAGCAAATAAATCAAAAAAATGCCAGACATAAGAAAGGTTGCGACCCGAGCGGTGATTGACACGTCATTGTTCTGAGATGTTCTGTGAGTCCAGGAAAGGAATCGATGGAGCTCTTCATGAGTTAATGTAGAAAAGCCCACACATGCATTAGTGTGGCATCCAGCCAGACTACAGGTGTGTGTGTGTGTGTGTGTGTGTGTGTGTGTGTGTGTGTGTGTGTGTGTGTGTGTGTGTGCGGCCCCCGCATTATGATCCAGTGATGGCGTCCATGCGCTCATGAGAGCCAGTGATTCATTTCTACTGTAATAGACATGAGTTTCTTGTTAATATCTCTGAGATCATTTAAACTGTATTAGGTCTGTGTGTCTTAAAGAGGGTTCTCTGAGATAACAAATGTTTTGAGATATGGTGAATAGAATTGATCAGAACTTTTATTGATCTCTGGGTGGGGAAATTGGTTAGCAAAATGGTTAACATTAGAGCAATAAGATATTTATTGTATTGTAAAGTCAGCATTTTTGTTTCGGTCATCTTAAAAGTATAAAGACTCATTGAGATCAGAGATTTACTTGTTTTCTTGTTGATGATCTGATTGGTCAGGTTTCAAGAGCCAATGATAAGCATACAACACAAACAAGCTCAAGAGTTTTATATAGAGAAAGGAAACCAAAAGGAATAACTTTGTGAATCTGATACAGATTATCATTGTAGTATGCATTATATTATCATTATAATATGAGTTAAGTCTGGAATAAAAGAAATACAAGTCTGGTTTGGGGTTGAGTAATATAATATAATATAATATAAAAACTTACAAATAAATACAAATAAAAATACAGTAAAAATAATAATATTGTGAAATATTATTACAGTTTTAAACAACTGTCTTCTATTTGAATATATTGTAATTTATCATTTATTTTTGTGATGCAAAGCTAAATCATCTTTACTACAGTCTTCAGTGTCACATGATCTTTCGGAAATCTCGTTAATATGCTGATTTGTTGCTCAGGAAACATTTTTGATTATTATTGTCAATGTTGAGAATAGTTGTGCTCCTTTTTATGGAAACTGTGATCTATTTTTTTTAAAGATTATTTGATTATCAAAGTTGAAAATCACAGGATTTATTTGAAATACAAATCTTTCGTAACATTATAAATGTCTTTACTGTCACTTTTGATTAATTTAATACTTATTTGCTGAATTTATACGACGACAGTTTATATATAATATATTTAAAAATAAATTGTATTTCACATAATTACACGGTTTCTTACATAAACTTTGTAAAAAATATAAACCTAAAATCTAAAGACCTTTGTTTGTTCGCAGATTTCCTAGTGAGATATTATGAGCGCTGAATCTTCGCTCTGCTGCTCTCGCCTGCGCGCTTCCCTCATTCCCCTCCAGAGTTCGATGCGCTCGGCTCTCGGCTCTGCCTGGAGTTCTCAGTGCGGCGACAGCGGTGCTGAATATGGCGACAGACGGGATGATTTTAACAAACCACGACCACCAAATCCGGGTCGGCGTCTTGACAGGTAAAGGCCAGAATCCTTAAAGTCATCCTGGGGTTTATTTTGGGGTTAAGCGGCTGCGTATTTCCAGCTGTTTGCCAGCGGTGCCTCTCCTCCCCAAGTGTGTGTGTGTGTATGTGTGTGTGCGTGCATGTGTGCGTTTGTGTGTTTCTCTGCTGGCCAGCGGTGATTTAAAGCCTTTTTCCCTCTTTGCCAGGGATTAATTTACCTGCCAAATCTCTTGCACGAAAAAATAGCCCAGCTTCGGCTAATGTGTATCTCTTGTATTATAATGACATTTCACCGAAAGATATAGTTTTATTCTGCGGAATTATACATTTTCGTTTGTTAAACCTTTAAAAATAGCTAAACGTTTACGCCGTAGCGTTTCGTGAGCACATTTAATCCAGTAAGTGTTGTATTATTTGAGAAGCACCCGGCCATAAAGACATCGGTGATAGAAATGAGATTTACTGTCAGAGACAGTGGATGCAGTGGGCTCATATTAGTGAGGATGGCTGTGAATCGTGGGCAGAATGCTGGTTTCCTCTCTGCATGACAGTCTTGTTAATGCAAACATGCCTTCGCCGGTCATTTCCATTCGTGCTTCATGTTTTTCAGCGATGCTGGTTTATAACGAATTAAATGTTCGAGCAAAGGTTGTATAATATGCGATTAATTCCCATCCTCTTTCAAAAATGGAAGAAAATCAAATGCAGAATCGAGTTACTGAACGATGGTATTTTGTGCTTGAAATCATCTAAATTGGCAGGATAATACAGCTTTATGCAGAGGGAAAAAAAACTGAAGGCCATGGATTTTCGTGTGATGTGATTGGTGATAACCCTCTCATGGAAATCCGCTGGTGAAGGTGGTAATGTGCAAAGATGGAGAGAGAGAGGAGCTCCATCCAGCTCTGAGGGAAACCCCGCTTCACCTCCCCCCTCCTCACTGCTGTAGAGCGGGGAAACCAGCAGCAGCGGCGGCGGCGCTGTCCATGGTTCTGAATTACAGCGGCCGCTCGGTGAGCGCTGTCCGCGGTGCTGATTTGCTGCGGCCACTCGAAGACCGCTGTCCGCGGTGCTGAATTGCTGCGGCCGCTCGATGAGCGCTATCCGCGGTTCTGTAATGTTGCGGCCGCTCCGTAATCGCTGTCTTCGGAGCTGAATTGCGTTTAGCGCTATACATTGTGCTGAAATATAAGCGACAGTCGCTTCACAATGGGGTATTTGCGTATATGTTCTGGTTTATCATTTAATAGATGTTTTAGTTAGGGCAGGAAACACAGAAGGGGGACACATACCCCCAGTATTAGATCAACGGCTTGGGATTGATTCATAAATTATTTGATTTGGTCCCCAAATTTGATGAAAGCTTTGTTTTTAACAGTACATTAATGACAGGGGATGTCCCATGGGAGTAACCTGAGGATATGTAGTCTGCTCAGTTGCACAATGCATCAAACCTTGTTGGGCTTGAACCTACAACCTATTGGTTAACCAAGCCAGATGTTTAACCAGTTGTCTAGAGAAAATGTACAGAGTAGTATAAGGGCTACTGGGGTATTTGTCTTACATGTTATGCTCTGTCATTTATTAGACTCTTTAATTCAGCATAACCAGACATTAAAGAGGACATTGCCCAAGTATACAGATTAGTGGCCTTTTCAGTAGCTGATTCCAAAAAATATTACATTCAGTCCCTATATGTGTTTTATTCTAAGTAACTATAGCAATAAAAGGTAACTATAAGAAAGCCCCTATTAAGTATATAGAGGAAACAATTTCAGTAGCAAAATGAATTATACCTTGCTGGGTTTAAACATTTAACCATTTAGTAAATAAGAATTTATTTTGTATGGGAACAGGCCTGCTTTTGTACTGACCTGCATTGTTCAGATTTATCAGATACATCAGTACATTTATTACAGATTCAGTCACTATGGTGTGACGTGAGTCCTGCACAAGGGCACAATAGTGACAGTTCATAGATCACTTCTTGTGGGGCTTGGACATACAGCCTTTTGGTTACCAAGCCAGATGATCAACTACTGGATTGCAGGGCAAACAGTGATACTGGGGTATTGCCCTGCATTGTTCTATACAGCTTGGCAATTTATCAGATGCTTTTATCAGTGCACTTTACTAGGACAGTCCCCCTGGAGTAACCTCAGGTTAAAGTATCCTGCTCAGTGGCTCAATGGTGATAGTTCATGACTTGCTCCTTTAACCACTAGGCTACAGCACCGCTGGTGTGTTGGCCTGCATTATTTTGTCATATGCTTTAATGTGATTACCATGTCAGCATCGATATCCAACACCCTCGAAACCTCTAGTGTATGTCACCACACATTGTCAGTTAAGCAAATACAAGCCAGCAGATACATACACGAACACGCAGTTGCCACGCTTGTCATGCATCAGATTACTTTTGTGACCTCCTCTATTCAGGGATGACATTTGAACAGGAAGCTCGCCAATATTTGTCTTGGTAGCAAATCTACCATTTCCACTTCTACTAGTGACCCTCTCTCTCTTCCTCTGTATCACTGAAGGCCTGTGTGTTGAGGGAAATGAAGACAGGAAGGTAAAAAGAAAGAGGAGAGAGATATCACAGTCTGTGTGTGTCATCTGACCTTTCAGAAATCTCTCTCTCCTTGCTGTTGCTCTTCCCCGTGTGCAGGTGTGGGATTTTACGTTGTTGAAAAGTGATTTCCTTCCGTATCTCTATCTTGCCAGTCACCTCTGAGACTCTCACTTACAAGCCGTTGAAGTATCTGTATTATCAACCACGTAAAGATAAATGTGTTCAGTGATCAGAGCTGATAGTGTTGACCTTTGACATCAGTCCATGTTGTTACTTCAGTCTTGTGTGCCTGTGCTTGACTAATCATCCAATGACGGAAGGCCCTGTCCACATCTGCTCCATCTTCTCCGATGACAGCAGGGTCATGTGACCAGACCTGTCCCCTTCTCTGGGGTTGAGAGGAGCTTTGGTTGGCATAGCAACACTGTGGAGGTTTTAGGAACATGACAAGCATACAGCGACTCCAAGATGTAGGGTGGGGTCATAGTGTGACACCCGGACACGATATAGAGCTGTAGTCGGAACCGTTCAACTTTCTTTCACTTGGATTGCCTATTTAAGTTTCTGTTCAGTGTTTTTAACGACACCGGTTCCATAAAGAGTTTGATTTGTTGAAATCATGTAACACATGAAAAACTAATTTAATGGAGACAAACAGAAACTAGCATGTCATTGGTTAAGAGATTTGTCATGCTGCAATTACAGATCACATGATTTACAGATCCAACCGAAAAAGGTTCTAGATTCTTATGTGTAGTTTAGGTTCATGTTTTAGTAACTGTTGGGTTTTGAAATATTTAGTTCCACCCCCTTTTCAGCACTATGTCTTCGAATGGCTTCTGTTTTAGCATCCTCACCTTGGTGAGTACTGACCTAAAAATAAACCCGATCTGACCTTGAGAAGGACCGCCATCTTCCTGTCACTTCTACAAAACACGAGTGACTATTAAGGCGACCACGGAAAGTAGTTCAGCTCAGACAACCTTTTAACTGATCAGTGGTTCACACTGTTTGTGTCTTTAAATGCTCATTGAAATATTTTTGAGGGAACTCATATTTACTTGATTTCATCTTCTTTTCCAATCATTAATGGTGATTGATAGTCAATGGTAATGTAGAATGAATTTAAACTGAGGTAGCAAACAGGATGCAGAAGTACTGTTTGAATTTGAGTGTAAAGAAGTAGAATTAAAGTGCATTTAAATTAATTTAATGTAATTTTAGTATCTTTTAAATGCTATTTTAGTTTTTATTATTTGTAATTATTTTTTATATTTTCTGTTGTCATTTTAATGTGAAAGTTTTAGTAATTTCATTGTTTTTATTTTTAATATTAGCAAATATTTGTGTGTGTGTGTGTGTGTGTGTGTGTGTGTGTGTGTGTGTGTGTGTGTGTGTGTGTGTGTGTGTGTGTGTGTGTGTGTGTGTGTGTGTGTGTGTGTGTGTGTGTACCTGGTATTCATCACGTTGTGGGGACCAAATGTCCCCACAAGGATAGGAATACCAGTAGATTTTGACCTTGTGGGGACATTTCTCAGGTCCCCATGAGGAAACAGGCTTATAAATCATGCACAATGAGTTTTTTTGATGAAGTAAAAGTATGCACAATCTCCTGTGAGGGCTAGGTTTAGGTGTAGGGTAGGTGTAGGGCGATAGAAAATACGGTTTGTACAGTATAAAAACCATTACGCCTATGGAATGTCCCCATAAAACATGTAAACCCAACGTGTGTGTGTGTGTGTGTGTGTGTGTGTGTGTGTGTGTGTGTGTGTGTGTGTGTGGCCAATAAAGTTTTTTTAATTTTAGTTTCAGTTTTAGGTAACAACTATACACCTGGTCATTTTTAACAGTTTAACTCTGACAGCTTTGAATGTTTTTGCTAAAAGTCTTGTTTGAAAGATTTAAACAGTTTAAAACGCCTTGAAGTTTGATGGTTTATACGATAGATAGATAGATAGATAGATAGATAGATAGATAGATAGATAGATAGATAGATAGATAGATAGATAGATAGATAGATAGATAGATAGATGACATCTATAGAAATTTGTACTTGGTTTATGTATTTCATCATATTTAATAACTTAATTGTTGTGCATCAAGGTCAAAGAACACATTTTTTCCTAGAATTAATCACTCACATTACATTTCTTCGAATTGTAGTTGAGTAAAGTCCAATCCAAACATACACTCATAAATTAAAAGTGAACAGATTCTTCAATTCTACATTTTTCACAATCCTGTAAAGCAATTGGACTTATAATTTTCACCCGTCGGACGCTAAAATGGGTGATAAATCCTTGTGACAGTGACAGAGCACTTCTGCTTTAGTTTGACACAGCGCTGTCATTATAGTCATTATATAAAATGCATTACTTTTAACTTGTCACGCTGTTTGTACGCCTCATTAGTAAAGTGCAGCGTATTGTTGCCTAATTGTTGTTATCCGTTAAAGCACAACTAAAACTCTGTGTGCGTGTAAATTGACCTGGTAGTGATCAGAGATTGCAAGCCAGACGTTTCAACGGCATTGCAGTGGTCAGTGTTATTGACACAAATGGAAACGAGAAGCTTTATGTCTTCACCCTGGCATCTCTTGTAAAGGATTTTATTTTACAGCTGTGATTTTACACACCTTTCTGCATGTCACTGAGCTGGATTCTGTCTGAACTTGTGTCCTTCCACAGCAGGACCATTGAAATTCAGTCACTGAACTGAACTGCCAATGAGGAAACTCTCTGCGGCAGACAGCACACATCTCTCTCTCTCTTTCTCTTTCGTGCTTCTTAGCTCTAGCAAATCTGGATGGCACAGGATTGTGTGGGCGGCATTCCAATCTCACATGTGTATCAAAGAGACATGCATCGACCACATTTACACGAGCTGCTAAATTTAGATGCCTGACAAAGTCATAAATAGTTATAAGATACAATCCCCACTGGTTATTTAGCATGACCAATTGAATGTGTGTGTGTTTAACTCTTTTCCTTCCTTGTCTTTTTCACTTTTAATCTCGGTTCTTCTGCCAGGTTTTTGAGTTAGTCACTTGAACGTAAATGCCATGTGACTAATGACTCTATTTTAAAGAACTGTTACATTAATCCCATTTATGGCTGAAAAATAGTAGCATGCCTGATCGCAGGTGCTATTTTTAATTAATACATGTGAATAACGTAACAGTGTGCAGCTCTTTTTAATGCATTTTTATGCTTTTACACTTTCATCTGACGCCTATTCATAAACTACTGAATGTGTGCACATTTTTATCTTATAGATAGATCAAACAATAGATAAACTGGTGGATGGATGGATAAAACAGTGGATAAATGGATAAAATTATGTATGGATAGATAAAAGGATAGTAGTTAGTAAAATGATGCATGGATGGATGGATGGATAAAACGATGAATGGATGGATAAATAAAATGATAAATAGATGGATAGATAAAATGATGGATGATGAAACGATAAATGGTTGGATGGACTGATAAAACGATGGATGGACCTTTGGATAAAACGGTGAATAAATGTATAAAATGATGGATGGATGGATGGATGGATGGATGGATGGATGGATGGATGGATGGATGGACAGATTAAACAATGGATGGGTGATCAAACAATAGATGGATGGATGGATTTGATGGATGTTAGATAAAACGATAAATGAATGGATAAAACTGAATGAATGGATAAAATGATGGATGGATAGACATAAAACGATAGATGAATGGATGGATGAATGGATGGATGGATGGATAGATGGATGATAAAACAATAAATGGATGGATGGAATGATGGCTGGATGGATAAAACAGTGAATGAATTAATAAAATGATGGATGGATGGATGGATGGATGGATGGATGGATGGACGGACAGATAAACAATAGATTAAAGAATGGATGGACAAAATGATAAATGGATAGATAAAAGATGGATGAATGATAAAACATAAATTGATGGATGAATGGATGGATAGATAAAAGGATGGATGGACTGATGGGTGGATGGATGAATAGATAAAACGAAACAATAAATGGACGGATGGATTGGATGGACTAATAAAACGATGGATGGATGGATGGATGGATGGATGATAAAACAATAAATGGATGAATGAATGGATAGATAGATAAATAAAACACTGGATGGATGATAAATAAAGCGATGGATGGATGGATGGATGATAAAACAATAAATGGATGGATAAAACAATGGATGAATAGATTAAAGGATGGATGGATATACAAAACAATGGATGATAGATTAAAGGATGGATAAAATGATGGATGGATGATGAACACGTGTATGAGTGAGTGTGAATGTAAAATGGCTTAATGCATTAAAAAAAAATGAAAACTTTTTGGACTGACCTCAAATCCTCAAATGCCATAATCTAACAGATAAACACACAAATGAATCAACCACGTGCTCCAAATACTCTGACATACTGACCTTTCAAATGGAATTAGGAATGAGTTCATCTTTTCACACACAGGAAATGATTGTGTTTGAGCAGAAAAGCACTGACAGGTTGCGTTGAGTCTAGATGTAATGCAAAATGGAGCTTTCTGCAATGTTAAAGTGATCATGAAATCAAAAGTGACCCTGTTTACTTAATATCAGTTCTTGTGCTTATTTTGAATTATTAATTGCAGTGAATGTAAAAGTAAAAAGAAAAAAGTTTTGTCTTTGTAATAATTCCACCGCAAACACATTCTGATATGTAACACCCACTTTACACCAACACATCAATTTCTGATGGATAAGATCAATTTTTAGACTGTTTAATGTTGTTTTACTAATAATGTAAAATGAGTTGTGAGTGTTTGGTGTTGAATTTAAACATGTGGCGAAGAGGTTTTATCTACACTGGACTCATTAAGTGCCGCTGTAACACACGTGTAATCACCAGTAAAAAGGAATTGCTGTCAAGGGGATGGTGAACATGAGTTTTTGTGTGTTAAGATTAATAGTTTGTGACATTACATGTCATGATACTTTGTAAGAGAACTGTTTCTGTGTGTAGCCATGCTGGAAATTTGTTTTAAGCTTGACATGCTCATAAAAAAACTATTTGGTAATCGGACTTATAAGTGTATGAATGTCATTGCATTTTATATAAAAAATATCAAATTTCAATTAGTAAAACCAGTTTTTAATAATCTTTATTTTAATTTTAGTTAGCACACAACACATAAAGCACGCAAGCGTTATATTCTAATTCAGTTCATTGTAAATTTATAAAACGTTTTAATAAATTAACAATTCTCATGTAAGTTTTTCTTATTTTATTTTATTATTGGAAAAATAGGTCTTTGTCTGTTTGTAATGCTAAAACAATAGAAATAGTGTTAAAACCAGTCAACTTGACTTCAATCAAAAATTACCAAAACACCAGCTCATATAAGAACACTGAGACTTCAAATGATGAAGAAAAATGAAGTTGGTGAAGAGAAAAGATCCTGCAGCACTTGAGACACTTAATTTGATATTTTGTACCTAATGCAATGACATTCAGACACTTTTAAGTGTCCAAATATTTTCTGGGGTCACTGTAACTCTGTATAAACACGTTAATGTATCTCTACATATCGAACCTGCAGAATTTGAAGCTGAAAGAGAAACTTTCCCACAGTATTTGTGTTGGGTCTTGTGTATAGTGTGTGTTTGTTTACGCAGCCGTGTGTATGTGTGTGTGTGTGTGTGTGTGTGTTCTGATGAGTCACCTCATGCTTCATTGCCGTCCATTGAACGTTTCTCTTTAATTAAGGAAGTGGGGATTAATAAAGTCGTCAGTGACCTGCCCACTCACAAACTCTCATTCTCCCACATGGGTTTCACCACATCACGATTTGTAAAGTTGTGGGAGAAACAGCATTCGTGTCCATGGCTGCCAGAGCAGTGAGGATACCTTTATTTCAGTGTTATTTTAGTAGTGTTTATATACTATTATGGTATTATTCATCTTTTTATTTAGCTTTTAATTTTAAATTTTCACTTTTCATTTTCATTTCATTGATTTTATGTGCATTTTTTTTACTTTATTTTTCATTTTAGTTTTATTAATTTTAGTAGCTCAGCTTGTTTTTTTCTCTGTTAGCTACCAATGTCACATTTACAATTTTATAATTTTTGCTTTATATTCAATTTCTTTGCATGAAATATTTAGTATTTAAATGTTTATGGATGGATGGATGGATGGATAGAACAATAGATGGATGATTGGATGGAGTGACGGATAATTGAAATTACAGATATTATGTTGGATGGATAGATGGATGAAATTATAGATAACTAAAAGGATAGAAAAATGATGGATGGATGGATGGATGGATGGACGGACAGATAAAATGATGGATAGAGAGACAAAATGATGGATGGATGGATTAATGGATTGATGGGTAGATAAAATGATGGATGCATGGATGATGGATAGACAGATAAAATGATGGATGATGGATAGATCAAAACATGGATGGATGGATGATGGATAGACAGATAAAATCATGGATGGATGGATGGATGGATGGATGGATGGATGGATAGATAAAATCATAGATGAATGGATGAAATAATAGATAATGGATGATGGATGGATAGACAAAATGATGGACGGATGGATTAATGGATTGATGGGTAGATAAAATGATGGATGGATGGATCGATGGATGGATGCATGGATGATGGATAGACAGATAAAATGGATGGATGGATGGATGGATAAAGTCATGGATGAATAATAGATTTAATGATTGATGGGCGGATGGATGGATGGCTGAAATGATAGATAACTAAAAGGATAAATAAAATGATAGATGGATGATGGATAGACAGATAAAATGATGGATGGATGGATGGATTGATTGATGAATAGACAGATAAAATGATGGATAGATGGATAAAATCATGGATGGATAGATGCATGAATGGATGGTTGATAGACAGATAAAATCATGGATGGATGGATGGATGAAATGATAGATAACTAAAAGGATAGATAAAATGATTGATGGATGATAGATAGATTAAATAATAGGTGTTGGATGATAGACAAAATGATGGATGGATGGATTGATGGATAAATAGATTAAATTATGAATGATGGATAAATAGACTAAGTGATGGATGGATGGATGGATGGATGGATGGATGGATGGATAAATGGATTAATAGGTAGATAAAATGGATGGATAATGGATAGGCAGATTTGTATGATGTACGATGGATGAAATGTATGATGGATGATAGATAAAAGGATGGATAGACAGACTGATAAAATGATGGATGGACAGACTGATAAAATGATTGATGGATGGATGGATAGATGGACAGATAAAATGATGGCTGACAGATATATAAAATGACAAATGAATGGATGGATAGACATAAATTGATGGATGGAAGGATGGATGGATTAAATGATAGATAACTGAAATGACAGATAAAACTTTGGATGATGGATAGATGAAATGATAGATAAATAAAATGGATGGATCTAAAGAATCAAAAGGAAACAGTTTTAATAAAGAAAATGAAACCATTTTTCTCTTGTGTGGCAGTCCTAATGTCCAGTGCGTGCTGAACGTGTGCAGACTCAGCTCAGTAAGCATTCAGCTTCTCCTTAAACACCACAGATGTGTTTTATCCTTGTTGACTGACGTGGGAAAAGAGTAAATTAGGTTTTGGAGGCTTCAATCCTCTTCCCTGCCTAAATTTAACCTCTTTCTCTGATGGCTTGTCGGTTCCTCACTAACACCCACTCCAGTGCGCTGGATTCTTCTGCACGAGCTGTAAAAGCCACTGCTTTACTTGCCGGCTTTAAATAATGGAGCAAGGTGCTTTTGCGGGGCAGAATGTGTGTAATGGCAGGGGTGAATAATTCAGCCTCTTCTACTCTCTGTCCTGTTCACTACCACCATTATAAGAGAAGACACTCAGATCATGCAGTCACACATAAAATCTTAACGTCGGTCTCTGGCCCCGTGCACCGGGTCCGGCTCGCGTGGTCCCTCGGAGGGGCCGGCCTGAGGTCAGGGCTTTCGGGACGCTGATGCTGATGGACAGGGAGGGAGTGGGGCTGAACTCAGGTCTGCTGAGAGGAGCAGATATCTTCTGGTGAGCTGACGCAAAGGGTTTGGTTTGCCCTTATGAGTTATAGTGTGTAATATTGGAAAATCCTGCTTAGATGTTCAAATGTGCTGGAGGGTCAGGGATTTAAAGGGACAGTTCAGCTAAAAAATGTTCACTATGTTGTTCCGCCTAGTATTTTAACAGCTGTTATTTCCCACACAATATAAGCACTTCCCTTTCAATAAAGTGGTCCATGACTATGATCTAAGGGTCAGTTTAGGGTCAGTACGATTTTTTTTTGTTTTGATTTTTAATGAAGTCTCTTCTGCTCACCAAGGCCGCATTTATTTGCCCAAACATACAATAAAACATTAATATTGTAAGATATCGTATGATTTCATCAAATTAATTTTCTATTGTAATATATTGTAAATTGTAATTTATTTTTATGATGTAAAGCTGAATTTCCTGCATCATTACCCCAGTCTTCAGTGTCACATGATCCTTCAGAAATCATTCTAATATGCTGATTTGCTGCTCAAGAAACATTTCTGATTATTATAAATTTTGAAAACAGTTGTGCTGCTTCATGTTTTTGTGGAAACATTATAAATGTCTTTACTGTCACTTTTGATCAATTTATTGCATCCTTGCCAAATAAAACTTTTATTATCTTCAAAAATATTATATTCAAAGGTTATTATTGGTACTATTAGTAATATAAATATTTCTATGGACTCTATGAAATCTATAGGCTTCATTTATACTGTTTTGCTGCTGATTTTGTCCTTTTTGGAACTTAAAATGCGTCCGTCTGCATTTTCTTTCATTTTGTAGAGTAGAGCAGCGAGAACAGTTTCTCCTTTTGTGTTTATACTGGTTAAAAGACAAATGTAACCAAAATTATCAAGCAACAACAAAAGAATAGAAAGTGATAAACAACTTTATAGAAATAGAACAGGAAAATGCAAGTGATGCTTTTCTATGCAAAACTCGCTATTTTTATTTCTGTGATCCTTTTTCCTAGGTTTTCTTCCCAGTTCAAAATCATGCACTCAAAAAATACTATTCTAGGTTTTTCTACTTCAAAATTTTAATGTTTCATTTACTTTGTTTTATGCTGTTTCCTTGTAACTATGAGAAATTTACTGCCAATTTCTGGGTTATACTTTATTTTGATAGTCCATTTTATACATTCTACTAACTAAAAGTGACTTTGCAGCTAAATGTCAATTTACTCCCATTAATTTGCGACTACATGTCAATTAACTCTCATTTGATTATTAGTATAGGTTAGGGTTAGTAAAATAGTCAAATAAGTTGACATATTTGCAAAGTTACCTATGGTCAGTAGGGTTGAGGGACAATCAAAATAAAGTGTTAGCACATATTTAGCAGACAGTCTACTAATACTCTGATGACTGCTAGTTGACATGTAGTTGAAAAGTTACTTATAGTTGGTATAATATTTAAAGTGAACTGTCAAAATAAAGACTTACCAATATGTGAAAATTGTAAAATGTACATCCAATTTTGTTTTCAGTTCAGGTCCAAACTGTAAGTTGCATTAAGGATGTAGACAGAAAATGCAGTTGTTAATGAAAGTGACACTTATGTGACCAAAAGCTAAGAAAATGTACCAATGCACCAATGTGGGCATCCGTTGACCAATTAGAATATATTGTAGCAAGAGTAAGAAACAGATGATACGTGCCTTAAAAACAAAAACATCATGTTGTAAATGTCACAGCAAGATGAAATACGGAGAAGATCTTAGAAAAGGGAGGCCTTAAAAGAAGGCAGGATGAAAAACGAGCGAGAGAGGATGAAATGGGCAGCAAAGGATCTGCAGTGTTGTAGTGGTAACAGTGAAGCTGTGCTGTAATTGCTGATGTCGTCCGGAGAATTGAATGCGATGAAGGCAGCTGCTTACAGCCAGATTCATTAGGACAGCTGTGCTCAGAGCAGAGAGACAGACACAACCGGAAAGATTGTTGTGTCTTGGGAAATAAGCAGATTCCAAAATCTGAGCGCGAGAGAGAGAGACAGACAGCTGGAGTGGAAGCGAGAGAGACAGGGTTAAGAGGAGTCTCTCTGTCAGGGGAAATAAGTGCACTGCAGAGTCAGGAAACTCCAGCCATGAGCAGGAGGTTTGAAATCGCAGATGCTGTAAAGCAGCAGCAGCAGCAGCAGCGATGCAGCAGAGAGAGAGAGCCGAGGGTCTTCCCTTACTGCAGTGTGCTGAACGCAGCCCACCACTGCATACTAAACAACACCACACGTGACCACAGCAATACTGCACTTCATACAGCATACTAAACGACTGCAAATTAAGACCTTTATACAGCAGGGATGCATTAAACTGATTAAAAGTGACAATAAAGATATGTTGCAACGATTTGAATTTCAAATAAATAAATGCTGTTCTTTTGAACTTTCTATCATCACGGAATCCTGGGAAAATAAAACGTATCACAGTTTCAACAAATATGAAGCAGTACAACTGTTTCAACATTGATATTAATCAGAAATTTTTCTTGTGCAGCAAATCAGCATATTAGAATGATTTCTGAAGGATCATGTGACACTGAAGACTGAATGATGACTGTAATGATGCTGAATGCTTATTTGCAATTGAGTTTTTACTGTATTTTTGGTCAAATAAATTACAGTTACATCACGTTATATATTTAGATAGAAAACTGTTATATTAAAATAAAATAATATTTCACAATATTACAATTTTTATTGTATTCTAATCAAATAAATTAGTTATATCATCATAAGAATTAATAGCATTTTAAATTGTATAAATAGCGTTATTTTAAATTGTAGTAATATTTCATAATATTACTGTTTTTGCTGTATTTTGGATCAAAGAGAAACCTGGTATTTTTAAATTGCCATTTTTACTGTATTTTTTATCAAATGAGTTTGATACATCATTGGAATAAATTACATTTGAAAGTATATTCAAATAGAAAACATAATAAGTTTCACAATATTGCAGTTTTTACTACATTTTTAATCAAATAAATGCAGCCTTGATAAGCAGTACAGACTTTATTCAGAAACATTAAAAAGTGTTACTGACCTCAAACATTTGTACAGTAATATATGCACAACTACACTAAACAGCAGCACTAGGGATGGATTGTAGGATTTTAATTTTGTTCTGATTATTATGTGAAGGTAAAAGAAAACTTGGGCTGTTAGACTGCAAAGTAACCAAAAGCATCGTAAAAGTATCATAAATGTGCACGGTATCTCTTTTGGTGCTATTTATCAAGTCTTCTGTGAGTCATACGGTTTAAGAATGACATTTATGTAAAAAAAAATGATGACAGGATGGTTATTTTCAGGTGATGTTGATGGTCAAGCCTCCATATGTCTAGCTGATCTTAGCCCCCATCCTTTGTAAATCTACAACCTTTGACCCTGATCCAAACCACATCACCCCAACAGCAGTATGTCAAACATCTGGGCTCCTCATATTTAGTGTTTGGATGCATGATAATCTACTCATAGCGTCTACAGTGGCGTCCTCCATTAACGTCTCTCATTGAAATCTGATGAAATCTGAGATTCATAAGGATGCGTGATGGAAAACTGCCCTGAAGAGGGCCGTTGGGTAGATTTTAATTTTCATACGCCTGTGCGGGGGTGGACGCTTATGCCAGCAGTGTGTGTCAATGTAATGTGGTTTAAATACGCAAGAGGCTGGCAACACTATTACTGCTGCTCATAGTTAGTGTTTGTGATCTGACATTAGTGCTCCACACCATGGATGTACTATTATTATTATTATTTTGATTTTTTTATATTTTGATTTTATTTTTAATTTCGTTACAAAATTTGTGTAATTTTGTTGTGTATTTTGTTAGGTTTTTCGTTTTTATTAAATTATTTTGCAACATGAACGGAACAATATGAACTGGTTGAAAATAAAATGCAAAATACACAAAGGGATTAAAGGGTTTCTTGGTTTTTCCATTTCTGAAATTTGGACGTTTTTGGAGATTATTTTTTCCAAGAGTTACATTAGTTATTGTTCCTTCCATATTCACAGGGGAGTTGATGAATTATCAATAAGACAGGCCTTCATACAGATCTGAGAGCAGAGAAACAATGATTTCTGTGAGAAATGAGTAAGAATGACAGTCAACTCTCAGTTTTGATCTCTTACATTGTCACAGGTTTGATTCCCAGCAAACACACAGACTCCCCGGATGTACTAATAAAATTGGGACATTGCTGATTTTACAAGCCATGATGATCAGGATTTATGGATTATGGAAATAATAAACCAAATACTTACTTCCTGTTGCAGTTTTATTTTTATTTGGGCAAATGACATAACATGTCCACAGTTTTTTATTTATTTATTTATTTATTTATTTATTTTTAATAGTTTTTATTTTAAAATTATTTTTACATTTTTTAGATTATATACATTATAAAATATAAAAATAATATTAAGGTAATGTGTATATACTGTAGATCATTATTTGTAATCATCTTTTATGTTCACTTATATTTTAAATGTTTTAAAAAAAAAAGTAGTTTTCTTTATTTTATTAAAATAAATTTGAATTAAAATTATAAAATAATGTGTAGCTGAAAAGTATGTAATGTAGGTCCTGTTTTTAAATTATTAATTTTTTTTATATATTTTAATAAACTTTTTATATTCACTACTTCACTGTGATTAGTCTTATATGTATGAATATATTATATTAAATGCAGATTTTTTTTCCCCCCAAAATTCAAGATTACTGTGTAGAGAAAGTTTTACAATTAAATTAAATTTTCAGCACTTAAGTTTTTTTAAGTAGATTTAATTAATCTTAACTTTTGTTTATTCAGTTAAAATTCAAGAATAGTGTGTTAGGGGAAAGTATGTATTTTCATTTTATAATTTTACATCAGTTTTTGTCTACACTAACACTAGTTCACTTAAATGGTCTTGCAAAGTGACATATATATTTTTCAAGTTCAAATATTCCAGTTAGTCTCTATTAATATGAGGTCATAAGGTGTAGCTGAAAATTATGTATATTAGGTCCTGTTTTATTTTTTATAATTTTTAATAAACTTTATATTCACTAGTTCACTTATATAATTCTGTTATTAGGCTTATATGTATGCAGATTTAATAAAAAAAAAATCTGTTAAAATTCAAGATTACAGTGTAGAGAAAGTATGAATTTTAGGTCCTGTAACTGGTCACAATTTAATTACATTTTCATAATTTTTTTTATCAAATTTTGTCATGTTTTTAAATGATGATGATGATTATTATTATTTTTTTTATTTATTTTTTATTTTTATTTTTTTTATTCACTAGTTGACTTAAGTGATTATGTGATTATGTATGCAGATTTATTTATTTATTTTTATTTTCAGTTAAAATTCAAGATTACTATGTAGAGAGTATTATTTTAGGTCCTGTTACTGGTCACAATTTAATAAAACTTCCGTCATTTTTAATACTTTTTTTTAAGTAGATTCAATTTTTTTTCAACTTTCTTATTCAATTAAAATTCAAAAATAATGTGTATTTTATTTTTCATTTTAAATCAATTTTTGTCTTCACTAGTTCACTTAAACGATCTCCAATGTGGTGTATATATTTTCTAAAAGTACAAATATGATTTCATTTTTAGGTCACAAAAGCTTCATACACAATTATCAATAAAAATGCATATTGTCACACAGCATTTTCACATCAACGACCCATTTGCGCTATATTTCATACAAAATCCTAAAAAATACACACAGCCCAGTGCATAACTTTCAACATGAAGTTGTTGGTTGGTAGAAGATTTTAATGGCATTTTATATTCTCAATAAGTGTGTGAACTCTTCAGTATAGTTTCATCTAGGGCTGGGCGATAAAACGATAACGATATATATCGCGATAGACAAGAGATCGATATCAATAAAAAATGTGTTCGATAAAACGTTCGATATTTTGTATTCTTGGTCGGCCTGCCCAGCCCCCCTTTAACGTTCAGTTCATAGCGCCAGATCACAATAGAAGTTAAGGTTATCTTTCATACAGAACGGGTCCATGTTGTTGTATTAAACAAACTAAATAGCCTTATGTTATTTATCTGATTTACACGACGGCATTTGATTTCTGTCTCTACATGATCGCGCGTTTACAATGTCTCCTCACAGACGGGATCGCGGACTCCATTCATAAAAACGGATTTTACTATAGGGCGGAATGCCGCGGAATTCGTCGATTTTCGGACCAATAAATCAAAAGTTTGTCTGTTAATTAATTCAGATCGCGATATGGACTAGTGTCTGTGAAAACTGAAATGCAAAAACACCTTTTCAATAAGAATCCTGCATGTTCCGTTTGCCTCTATATGAATGAATTGAGGAGACGCGTTTTATTTTCACTACACGCATACTGCACACGTGACGCTCCCGCTAATTTTTGGCCTTTGCATCTAACATGAACAGAAAAAACTCCATAATACATCTCCAAAGCTGCTGTTATTGTCACTTTTGGTCAATTTTACCGTTTCATTAGTTAAACTAGCATCATTCATTCTGTATTACACACTGAAACTTCACGACAACCTGTCAAAATAAAAGTACGGTTTAACATGTAACAGAACAATATGATAAAAAATAAAATATAGAGTCACCACTTAATTGTTGAAAAAATACTGTTATTATTAAACCTTTTTTTAACTGAATATAATTTTTCTTCTATGCATTAATTTTAAAAAGTAAAGCTCCATTTATTTTTATTTTTAAAAATAAATCTGATTTTGCTTTCATTTGATTATCAGAAAAATTAAAACAAGAATTTCTGAAAAAAAAAAAAAAAAGATTGTAATTGTTTGTGAAGAAGACACAAGAGAAAAGATTGTGTTGTACTTTGCAACAACCTCTGACCTGTGGTCCAGCCGTACTTCTGGGCCATACATTAGCTTGACCATTCACTTCATCGACAATGAATGGGGTTTGAATTGAGGATTAAGAGATAATTAGGTGTATATTGTGACTTTAGACTTTGTTTACATTTTAATTATTTGAGTTTTCCATGGTTGTTGACATTTCTGTCTTAATAACTGAGGGGATTATGATCAGAGGCAGGTTAAGTTTAAAATAAAAATGCTTGAGTGTAATATATTTTTCTCCTGGTCCTTATTTTAAATGGGTCATAAAAATATCAATAATTATCGATATCGACCGATATGAAACACTGATATCGTGATATAGTTTTCAGCCATATCGCCCAGCCCTAGTTTCATCTGCATGCCGCTTATTACGGTGTGTTTAATAAGAATGTTTTTGGGTGCGTGTTTGATAGCTGCTGCGATCCCACTGCGGACCCCGTCGCTGCTGCTCTCACAATGAACAAGGTTGCTAAGAAACGCTGGGCTTATATTAGATTATCTTATCTGCTGTTACTATATTTTCCCCAGCACCGTGAAACCTTTATTAATTTGGAAATTTACCCAGCTGCGGAATTAAGAAGCTGCTATGTGTACAGCAACGCTCTCTCTCTCTCTCTCTCTCTGTCTTTCTCTTTCTCTCTCTCTCTCTCTCTCTCTCTCTCTCTCTCTCTCTCTCTCTCTCTCTCTCTCTCTCTCTCTCTCTCTCTCTCTCTCTCTCAGCTGGACTGCTGGGTGCAGCATCCAGAACTCCCTCAGGTTTAATGTCGGCCCCTCCTTTGTACAAAGCCTGGCTTGATAAACAGCAGTAAGCCGCTGTAATCTACATCCCAGGGGCCTCTGGCTCCATTTGATACCCCACTAACCAATAAGACATGTGAGCGAATGAAGCAATGATGTCATCTCCTGCTGAAGCCATCGGTGGAGCACTAGTATGGAAGGCCGATGGGGCCAAAAGTCATTAACGGAATGCATAAAATTTGACCATGTTAACAAGGCAATTTTAAACATGTTTCTGTATGTGTAGACATTCATCTTCTGGCTGTGTTAAAGAATAATTTTTATTGTGTTCCTCTAGTATGTCTAAAGATGCACAGTTTTACCGCATAAAGATTTAAATGTGTCTCTCAATGCATGCACATTCTGGCTGTGTTCGAATGTGTTATACTTGTTGAAGCAGATTTACCTCTAGATTTACCCACATATTAAACCTATTAATTCTTTAGTTTATTGCAACATTGCTTTACTGATATCTACTGTGCTAGAGTAAATTAATTAATGTTACAAAGTAAAGTAAGACCTGGTAAGGACATTAAACTAAAAAGGACATGACAAATCATGACATAAGACTGACATCACTCACAACACACCGATCCATTATCCTTCATGAACAAATACCGTAAATCCCCTAATACAGGCCCGGGCCTTTATTTTACTCAAGCGCATCGCGGTCCAGGCCTTTATTAGAAGGAGGCCAGAATTAGAGACAGGCCTCAATTTCTATTTGAGCAAAACAAACTACCAGTAGAATAAAAAAAAGAGATTTTGTGTCTATTTGAACCTATAAAATACTAGGTGCATTTAATAATCGCTCCGCTCCAGCTCCGCTCTGGGTTCATAATTTCCCGCTCCACTCCTCGCTCACTGATATCAGAAACACCGCTCCGCGTCAAAAAAAAAAAATGTTTGAAATACAACGGTCCTGTTCATAACACATATTAAAATAAAAAATACTAAAATAAAATAACAGGAGAGTTTGGAACACTAGTGTGCAAACTTTATTCCTACCACATACAAAGCTAATAACATTGTCAGCATTAAAAGAGTATAACTGCTTTATGCCGTGCAAAGTTTGTAATGAAAATAAAAATACATTTTCGTCAGTTATTTTACCTATGAATCCCTGCATTTCTTACAGATGTCTGTTTATTCGAAATCAGATACCATTAGATTTGTTTTAATGCATTATTGACAGAGCGATTGCATGTGAGTAAGTGTTGTACCTGTTTAAATCATGCTTTCACCTGAAAATATTCATTATCTAGGAACAAACTAATGCCTTGTGAACTATAATTTACCGCTCATCCATTGCCGTCATCATAGCCTTTACATTCTTTCTGATTTGAGTGATCCATCTCTATGTCTAAGCTATCTATACATGTCAGGCCCGTAGCCAGGGGGGGTTCGGGTGGTTCGAACGAACCACCCCATATTGCCAAAGGTCCATAATTTAAATACATTTTTTTTTATAAACAAGTGTTCTTTTAAATAACGACATTGAATTAGTGTAAAAGCTTTCATTATTAAAGATGTCATAAATTTGGGCAAGGAAAGACAAGAATCGCATTATGGATTAAATGCGATAGTCATTTAAAGCATGCCACACGGACCGTTTATACTGTATCCGCTCAGATCACAGCAGCGGAGCGCAAATTCACTAAAGCAGACGCGTTTACTAGCGAGCACTAAACAGTGCTGTAAGATCCACAATGAAGCGCTTGAATTTAATAAAAGAACACAAATGACTTTGCGACTTAAACAGGCGAAACAGCGCTGACAAACAGGAGAAACACTGTGCGCGACGATACAGTCAGAATCATTTACCATGTAGCCTTTTTATTTTACACTAACTGCACCATGGTATTGCGGTAGAAATGCGGAATATTATATTAATGTAGACATGTATTAACTGTAAAGAAGTAATGTAATATAAGTATAGTATAACATTTGTCCTAAATTTATTTAGACCACTGTTCTTACAAATACATAGAAAATATGTGGGCTAGTTAATTTTTATACCATGGTGTTAAGGTGCTATAGGCCTATGTGTGTGTTTTTACTGGTTATCATGTATGCTACTAGCAAGGGTTCATTTTAATAACTCAAACAGTCAGAATAATTACATTTCACCATAAAAAATGAGCTTTGTTACAATTTTTACAGATGTTATTGTTTTTTATGAACATTATCTGAGCTGTAAATCATGATAGAGGTTTAATATTTTACTAGACATTGCTTTATCCCGCTCATTCAATATTAATTCTATTTCTGCAGGTCTTAAAAAAGGAAACAAAAAGCCTTAATTTTGATTTAAAAAATCCTGCAGATACCATGTAGGCCTATATAGTTAAACAAAATTCCTTTCTTGATATTTGTGTTTTGAAAAGGAGGACACTGCATAGGGCCCAGAGGTTGAAAGGGGCCCAGAAAACTCAGTGCAGGGGTGTAGCATGGGTCAAGGAAGAACACGGTACTTTCTGACTAGAGGCAGTTCTGGACCCTTTTTAGATTTGTCATCAACTTTTTTATTTTTCTTGTTCAATTTGCACAGTGAACATAGTTGTAGCTCTTATTTTTGAACTCTCAAAATGCACCAAATTAATGGATTTACCTTTAAAATGTATAAAATTTTCTCCAGGGGGGCATGCCCCCGGATCCCCCTAGAGGGATGCACATTCACCCACCATTGTCTCTCAAAATCTTACATGACCATGCTGTGGGCCCTCAGCCAACACCATTACCCCCTGATGTTTTGGCTCAAGCCAAGTTTTTTATTTAAATCCTACAAACACAAACTCAATTAGAAGTGTGTCAGTATAAAGGATCTGTGCATTTATTGCATTAACAATGTCAGTTGTGGCTCTTTATTAATTGCTTTAGGTATTTGTGTATATTTACTGAATAAGGTAGTACATGATCTTGGTAAGTTTGACCTCATTGTAGTAAATATGTTTGGTGCATCAAAAATCATGCTTATTAACTAAGATACCAACAGACATGCTAATCCAGCACAAACGTGCATGAGAAGTCACCAAAATGAAGTACGCGATTTGAACCTCATAATTAAATACAAAATGGGTGGGAACTGAAAAAGGTCCACTTTTTGAAAAAAAGAACCCCCCCTTCTGCTAGGCTGGCTACGGGCCTGCATGTTTAACATATGAATTCTTGCTTAATATGCAGTTTTATTGCGGACCGTTGGCATGAATTGTACTCATTATGGAGAGGTGGCGGAGCACTCTTGGAGCGAGTGAAAACCACGACGCTCCGACTTTTCAAAAATCCGCTCCTCCCTCCAATCAAAATTACACCGCTCCACTCCGCGCTCCGCTCACATACTCTGCTGCCCAGACATACGTTGTTTCTAATAATAGCCCCGGCCGCTATTAGAGACCGGCCATTATTTACCTCAGCTGACAGCGAGACCGGCCAATGTTGGAGACCCGGCCGCTAATGGAATACAGGCCAATATTAGAGGATTTACGGTATAACAAATATAATGTTTGGTTACATGCACAACAGTATACCATTATGAAATCCTTCATGAATAAACATGACTTCACTGTCTTGTTTCCAGCTAAAATATCTAAAAAATCTTAAATCAAGAAGGATTTTCTAGACGAGTAAAAATAATTTTCTTGTTTAAAAAAAAAAAAGTCAAAATTAAGTGTGTTTTTGCTTAAAACAAGCAAAATAATCTGCCAATGGGTTAAGAAAAATAATCTTGTTTTCTGTTTGAAATAAGATTTTTTTTGTTTACCTAATGGGCAGATTATTTTGCTTGTTCTAATTTTAATTTATTTTTTCTAAAAACAAGAAAATAATTTCTCCTTGATTTATGAATTTCTAGACATTTTGGCTGGAAATAAGACAAAAAAATCTGTCAGAAAAGCATTTTTTGCAGTGTTCTGATGTGTTGTGTGCAGGGGCGTAGCGACGGGGGGGACACGCCCCCCTCACTTTTAGAAACAGGTGATTCTTTCCCCCGAACTTTTTTTGATCTTGTAATCAAAATGTATTATACTGTATGAACATCACCTTTGGGTCACATGACCATACTGTCCCCCCCACTTTTAAATTGGCTGCTACGCCCCTGGTTGTGTGTAGGGCTGCACGATAAATCGCATGCGATTGTCATGCGCATCTTGTCAGTAAAGCCGGTTCTGTGATTAGTAGTAAATCTCCATCACGTGCATTTAGATGGCACGGCATTTAAAACACTGAGCCGTAGATCACTGAAAAGCTACACAATATCGCATTCAAAATCCAATGCGATTCATCCGCGATTATGAGCACGATTTTGCGTAGCTTGTCAGTAATCCATGGCTCTGTATTTTAAATGCCGCGACATCTGAATGCACGTGATGGAGATTTACTACTAATCACAGAACCGGCTTTAATGATGAGATACACATGACAATCGCCTGCGATTTATCATGCAGCCCTAGTTGTGTGTGTATATATTTATACAACAGATCTTTCTGGTCCTCGAATCTGATTGGCTGATAGGTGTGTAATATTAGAGCAATATCAGAACTCCAACAGCCGCTTCACAGTTTGTAATCAGATCACTCTGCTTGCGGTACTTCTTACAGCGAGTCTCCTGGCAGATGCACAAATCCAGTATCATTTTATAAATATTACTGTTTTTGTGTCACAGAATATAGTTTTAAGAGGTTTTCAGGCGAGAATGTACTGTTTTATAGTCTAAATATGCAGTTTGGTAATAAAGATAGTTTCTATTTGAAAATTTGCGTCAACTTTTCTTCGACCACGAGAGCGCCAGATCGTCAGCGGCCGTTCTGCACTCATGAACCCGCATGAGAGAAGCCTCAACTTGGCCAGATCTGTCGCTGTAGTGGTTAAACATGAGATATAATTCGTTTTGGACTAATCTAACAGGCAGTCTTTGGTCTCATTGATCTATTCTTTGTTTCACAGCAAATCATTTTGGCAAAATGTCATCATGGTTAGGTAAATTCAATGCTGTATATCAGAGCGCTGCCTGTGTAATTTTGACAGAATTGCCTAGCAACTTTTAGGATGCCTGTTGTTGTTGTTTATTAAATATTATTATTCAATAAATAATGTTTTATATAAATAATAGTAGTATTTAAATATGTTTAGTATTAAGAAACCGTGCATGTGCATGTTTGTGAGGGTGATTTTAGTTACATTGTTTCACCATTAGATGTCGTCAAGAGTCAGCAGTAAAGACTTTTATACTGAAAAACTAGAAACTAGTTATTTTAGAAGTTATTTTTAGTTTCAACAACAACTTGATGCAGCTAATAAATGCACTGAGTCATCAGAAATCACCATTAAAATATGATATTAAGGATATTAACGTTATGACAGAGAAAATGTTTTCCTCAGCGGACATTCAAACTATATTGTGAATTTGAAGAATGAATGCTGTATTAGATGTAGCTAATCATGATCGCTCAGACTATTTCTCTCTCATAAAACTCTACATAATAGAGTAAGCTTTTAATACAGTTATACAATAAGTTTTCAATAAAGCAATTAACTCAACGTTCGTTCGCTACTTGTTCTAAAGTGATGTTTTGGAATTAGTAATGGAGGCTTGTGTTCAGCTGTTCAGCTGTTAAACTGAGACTTGAATCTGTGGCGGAAGGAAGTAGTAGGGGTTTTAAAGACACTCTGCTGTTGTTTCTTATGTATTTACACACTCGTGCCGCCGAACCGTTGTATAAACGCAATATCACACTCGTAGCATGAGATATGGCTGTATGTGATATTGCTCATATATGCAAACATACAATTGCATTACATATTCAAATATAGAAACAATTACAGAAATTTCATTGGCTGCTGTGCTTGTTGTCATGTTAAAGTGAAGTGTTTTTGGACAAAAGACTTTTGGCCCTGTCGGCCTTCCATACTTCGCATTCGTTATGTGTAGTATGGGGCAGTTGTTTGTGCTTATTAAAAATAAGGTGAGAAAAACCTTGGAAAACGGTCGTGGAGGAATACATATTTTTTCATAATTAATACACAAGAGGCCACGTTAATGTATTTTATCTGTAAACAGACTGTATTGTTAGAATTACCTCTTTATTTTATGGCACTATGCGTAGAGCTTTTGCAATGTGAGTGGAAATTAATCTGCTAGACTGCTAAAATATTATTCAGATGACTGTTTTAAAGTTAATTCACTAAATGTAATATAGGTAATGTAATACCTGAGTGTTTTTGTGCTGCTGGAAAGAAATATACTGCTTACTGCATATACTGTAAACTGCTTGATTGCTTGTATTGTCGCAAAATGTAACTATATTATCCATCCAGCTATAGTACAGATAAGATAATGAGATATCCTAAACGTTTTTATGAACATATGCATTGTGAAAAGTGCTATACAAATAATTTTGACTTGACTTGGTTTTATTACTATTAAAATTATGAAAAAAGATTAATGTGAAACAGCAGTATGCAACTTTGAATATTTCAGCAAGTAGTTTGCTACGATGTTGTCACATGGCCCCATTATTTTGTAATCAGTTATCATTTAGTATTTATCATTTTTAATCCAATGTCGGTTTTAAGTTTTGATAACAAATTATCAGATCACAGTATTTCATATTTTATATATATTTTATTACATTTTATTTATTAATTTTTGTTTGTTTGTTTGTTTTTAGTTATTTTAGGACTTTTTTCCTTTTTTTCACTTTTTTCAGTTGCATTTTTTTAACAAAAATGTTTTTATGGATTTTATAATTCAGTTTTTGTAATTTTTAATATTATTTTTAAATGTTTTTATGTCTATATAGTTTTTTATTTCTATTCATTAGTTTTGGTAACGTTTAGTAATTTAGTAATTTTTATTATTTTTTGAAAAGCAATTTTTATTTATTATTTTTGGTTTATTTAGTTTTAGTTATTGTAGTACGAAACAAAATGTGACCCTGAACCACAAAATCAGTTGTAAGTATCACAGGTATATTTGTAGCAATAGCCCAAAATACATTGTATGGGTCAAAATTATTGATTTTTCTTTTATACCAAAAATCATTAGGATATTAAGTAAAGATGTTCCATGAAGATATTTTGTAAATTTCCTACCATAAATATATCAAAACTTAATTTTTGATTAGTAATATGCATTGCTAAGAACTTCATTTGGACAACTTTAAAGGCGATTTTCTTAATATTTAGATTTTTTTGCACCCTCAGATTCCAGATTTTTAAATAGTTGTTTCTCCACCAAATATTATCATATCCTAACATACTATACATCCATTGAAAGCTTATTTATTTAGCTTTCATATGAAATATAAATCTCAATTTCCAAAAAATTACACTTATGACTGGTTTTGTGTTCCATGGTCACAAATGAGAAATGTTGCCTTGAAGTTTTTTAAATTGTTTTTATAAATTTAATTCAATTAACAAATTAATATTTAGTTTTAAGTAATGCATTTTTTATTGTTTTAGTTTTATTTAATGATAAAAACCCTTGTTACGCATTAAAAATGTATATAGTGTGATTAGTGTGCATAAGGAAGAAATAGTATAACTATGCTGAATATAGCCAATATCATGGCAACCTTTTCCATCGTCTTGACACTACTATGAAATATCACGATTATCCTGTGGATTTTTCTAGCAGTGCATTGGTCGGAAACAAACGGATGTAAGAAGCTCATTTAGGATTCTGTCACTTTGTAACTGCAGTCAGAAGCAGCGCAGAGAAAGCCATTGTTCGTCCATTTTCTCTCAGACGCCGCCGTTTCCTGTTCTCCCGCAGGATTACCTGTCACTGGGCTCTTTTGTGGCGGCATTCGTATAATATGCTTTCTTGCTCTGGGTTCAGCATTGATTAATTAATCCATTCCTAATTATCTCATTGAGAGCTTCGATCGGCTCATTTCCTGTTGCTTTCGTCCTGTTTGCTGATCATGTTTCCCTCACCTGAGCGCGTACGTCAACCCCGCTGCTGCCCTGTTTGAAAGCTGCGACTCTTGAAGGAAACATGAGAAGTAATGAGGCGTGACCTCGTGAAATTAGCATAATGCAATTAACGGCAGTCTGACATAATACATGCGGACAAACATTTGCTTATTTTTGGTTTAGCAGACACTCTTTCAATGCTCAAGGTGTTTGCCTGTGCAAAACTTGCTTGTCATAATGCTACATAATGATTGTTTGGTGTGACAGGTGTGGAAATAATTTTTCGTCAAAAATTAGGGGTAAATTTCAATGAAAGCTCTAGCATTAAGTTCTGCCAGGAAGACTTAATTGTTACGTCACTCAATTTTTTATCTATCCAATCACATTCCAACACTTGTGGTATAAAAGATCGGTACTTACTCATGTTTGAGTTCGCAGATGCTGACGCTTCAATTCAACACCATCCTCCCCACCTCCTCCAAATTGAATCCTTCCCTCCATCCTCCTCACCACCACCACCACCAGGATGGTCCCTTCCATACCTCACGGGGGTCGGCTGCGCCCCTGCCTTGATCTTCAGGCAGGATATGCAGAGTCTGGACCCTCAGATTGCGAGCTACGGACGGGGCCTACGCCAAAGAACTTTATTGCTCGCTGGGTTGCTAATAAATGGATAATTGTCACAGTATTCATTCTCCTGAGTCTTTCTGGTAGAACTGTTTTTATGAAGAAACTGCAGGTAACACAATGAATTAAACATGAAATTTTGAAGTAGTAAGACTTAAAAAAAAAGTTCTTGTAAAACGTACTCTAATAATATTTGTTTTATTTACGATTCTGAAAAAAAAAAATTAAACTGCATGAAATTAAATTTTTTTATTTCATATTTTTCTGGAGTCATTTTTAATGGTTAAATTAAATTTTAGTAATCAAAATGCATGTGTAATTAATTAAATTCATGAAACTTATAGAATTTAACAACAATGTATTAGAATACATGTATTAGAATTAGAATACAAAAATAAAATTTTTAGGGCCTTATTAAAAGCATTTTATCTTTTCCCAAAATCAGTTTTGTTTTTCTATTTCAATTCTAATGGCTTCTGTTTTAATTTATATTTTAATAATCAAAAAAAATTAATTAATAAAACTAAAAAATAAAGCAATTTAATAATTTTATTACAAATTTCACAATAATAGGTTATTGTGAAATGTTTAATTTTTTAACAGTAGTAATTCTTTGAGGTTTATGATTTAATACTTTTATTAATTTTTATTTATAATCAAAAACAGTGGAAATCAAATTAAGGCATAAAACAATGTAATTATTTTTTTTATAAAATATAATGAAATGAAAATTAAACAATTCCATTGATTGTTGGCAAATGAAAGGTTTACTGTTAAAAACTAAAACATAGAAGAAAATGTGTGATTTTTTTTTTTTTTGCTAAAAAATATTTTGCTTTTTTTTATTATTACTACTACTACTACTTGAGAAGCACATTCTCCTTTACACTGATATATTTCTGTCACAATTTCTTCAAGTTAAACCAAACTTTTTAGACAGGTTGTAGTAAAGACCTTTGTGTAGTAAAGACCTTTGTGTTTCTGTGTCCATATCATATTTTGAATAATTGTACAGCCCTACTTTTAATTTATTAATCCAACATTTGTCAGATTTAATGAGATTATACTTTAGATTTAATTTTTATGGCCAGAATTTGTGATTCTGTCTGTGTTTTCTATATTGCAGCAATCACCTGGGCCTAATTAATATATTTCTTCTGCTAAAATGCTAGAGACAATAACTAGCTTTTGTAACTGCATGCTGACATAGATAATACTCATACTATTTCTGTATTATATAGTAAGCGTATTGTGTGAAATGGCACTTTTCAGGCTTCAGCTGTGATATCAGAGTGCATGTGTCTGTCAAGTGTGCTTACTATGAAGTGGCGCTCTCTGTCCTCATTCAGACTGATAACAGCAGCTCTCCCCGATCAGGGCAGATGAGGGTCAGGTCAAAGGTCAGCCGCTCCATCTTGTCCCTGTTGCAGTACAGATGGAGGAGCAGCAGGACTGCATTCACTGCAGCATTCGCATTGGGCCTCTGGACCTGTTCCCTGTCCTGAAGCCATACAGCACGGCCTTAACTAAAGCCCAAAACAGCGTGCTCTGATTACTAATTTGACATTTAGCTGATGCTTTTTATCCGGACAGACTTACACCCTGTCCCAACAAATCCAGGCATGATTTGTCAGTTCACACTGAAAGCAGAAAAGCTGTGTCGTGGTCAGAGATTCTCACGTCTGGTTTAGAGAGTTTTCTACACTTCCATTAAAAAGTTTAAAATACAGTAAAATTGTGAAATATTATTACAATCTAAAATAGTTTTTTGTTGTTGTATTATATTGCAAAATGTAATTTATTTTTGTGAACAAAGCTGAATTTTCAGCATCATTACTCTAGTCTTCAGTGCCACACGATTTCCTTCAGAAATCATTCTAATATTCTGATTTGCTGCTCAAGAAACATTTCTGATTATTAGCAATGTTGAAAACAGTTTTTCAACCATGAATCATTTAATTGTTTTTTTTTTTTTGTTTAAAAAAAATATGTATATACATATATATTATATATTATTATATTTATATCCCTGAATCCGTTTTCTCTGAATTTACATGTAATTTTAACATTTCATCTTACAGTTGATTTTCTTTACAGTCCTGACTTTTTTTTCTCAGATTTGTGAGGAAAAAAGTCAGAATAAAAAAGATAACAATATGTTAAAAAAATCACAGTTACCTTTCTTTATTTTATTTTTATTGCTGTTCTTTTTTTTTTTTTCAAGCTTCAAGCTTCCATAATTGAATGAAAAATAAAATAAAATAAAATAAATTAAATTAAATTAAATTAAATTAAATTAAATTAAATTAAATTAAATTAAATTAAATTAAATTAAATTAAATTAAATTAAATTATGAATGCCCTGAAAACAGATTTTCTTTCTTGTGTTGCCATATTTCCCTATTTCCCACATTTCCATATCATATCACCGTATTTTACATATTGGGCCTTTGCCGTTCATGGCAATATTAATAAATAGAAATGCTTGGTAACATTTTAAGCCTTTAAGTTCAATGCATTATAAAGGTATTCATAATGTACAATGTGTTCTGTCTTCTCATAAATAACTGTAAAGTTAAAATGTATTATAAAATTTGCAGATTCTTTGATACATCTAAAATTGGTTGTTTGTTATGTGTTTTAATGCATTATAGTTTTTAAAGGTGGAAAAATAAATAAATGAGTATAATGATGTATTATAACTGTGCTCACAATTATTCATGAGATGCATTACAAAGTTTATCACAAAGCAAAATTAATGCATTAAAATACTTTTATAATGCATTATGTATAAAGGCTATTGTAAGAATACTTTGTTAGTTTTAAACAATTTTGGTGTTGAAAAATGGCCTTAAAGTTATCAGACATGAACTAAACTTTAATTTCTGCTTCATGGAGTCTCAGCTATGGTTGAGATAGAAAGCATGACTGTGCAAAGCATGTCCTGACCTGAGGAAATAGTAAATCAGATATCATGGGCTTCCTTGAGCTCCGCACGCAGGAAACATGTTCTCTCGTTCTCGCTCTCTCTTCTTCAGTATCTTGTGTGTTTCTCTGTCTTGCACTGGCTGCATTAACATTCCTTTGAAGCCTGATTCCAGTGCAGATCATCATCTTCCTCACCATCTTTATCTGTCTCTCCTGATCTGCTGTTTGAACTCTCTCTGTAGCTCAGAGTCGTGATGAAGGCTGCCTGTGTAATCCATTGCATTCTTTAAACCCAACATGAAATCAAAATTGACTTCCTAATGCATATTTCTGGTGTTATTGTGAAGTATTCAGCACATTTTATGCCAGAAATAAACATCATGTTGCCCGAATGTTTCCTGAAGTGGGTTAACTGAATGAAACTGACCTCAGCACAGATCATGTGTGTTTGAGCTATACACCAAAGCCAGCTTTTCCCTCTTTTTTCACTTTGTGTGTGTGTGTGTGTTTTTTTTTTTTCTTTCTCTTGATCTTTTCTTTCATCATGTGTTGGTGCATTACCTCTCTAGGGACCGGCCTGATTTGAAGAGGTCTTTGACTCTCTCGCTCTTTTCCTATTGCTTGTGTCATATTGACAGTGAGCACAATGATGACTCACAGACGATTGCTAAACTCTCATTGGATGCAGCAGTTGTGTGTGTGTATTTTATTTTATGCAAATTTATCTAAAATTACTTTTGTGTTCTGCTGATGCAGCCAAGAATGCACGGACAAGAAAAAAGTTTCTCTGTGTGTATAGAGATGTAGATTTTTTAATTTACTTTAGAGCTGCCAAACGATTAGTCGTGATTAATCGATTCAAAATAAAACTTTATTTTTACATGCTATATGTGTACTGTGTATATTTATTATATATATATATATATATATATATATATATATATATATATATATATATATATATTAGTGGTGGGCCGTTATCGGCGTTAACGTGCTGCGTTAACGTGAGACTCTTATCGTGCGATAAAAAAAATATCGCCGTTAATCTATTCTCAAATTTGGGTTGGGAGCTGGGTTTAAACTACGCAAGCTATGATGACTTTCACCTTGATAGTTTAACGCGGATGTATACCAAAGACTATACGGTCGCGCGTTTACGTCTCCTCCGCCAAAACACAGACGGGGTCGCGTCGTCCTCCATTCATAAAAACCGAATCTACTATAGCGAAATGCCACGTCAATTCGTAGTTTTTTGGATTCATAAATCGAATGTTGGTCAGTCACTTAATTCAAATCGCGATATGGACTAGTGTATGTGAAAACTGAAATGCAAAAAGACCGTTTTAATATGAATCCGGTATGTTCCGTTTGCCTAGCTGTATGTATGAATGATGGAGACGAGCTTTTACTACACGTATACTGAAACACACGTGACGCTCCCGGTAATTTTTGGCATTTGCATCTCACATGAACAGATAAACTCAATCTCCAAAACTGCTGTGAGTGTCACTTTTACCGTTTCATTTGAGAAAATTAGCATCATATCATACTGTATACACAGAAACTTCACGGCAACCTGTCAAAATAAAAGTATTTTATTACAGTAAGGGCTAAATTTAGGGTTGGGTAGGTGTTGACGTTAAAAAAACACAATCTAATAGGTAGAAAAAATTATTTCATTGTTAGTTAGTTAGTAAACAGTACATCTTATTGAACAATTTATTTTCATCAACAAATTATCATAGAACAGCTTTATGAGCTTTATGATCCATTCTCAAAGACTTACTTTTAGTCATTATTTGGGTAGCACACATATTCTGAATGCCTTCAGCAGAATTCAAATTAGCCATTTTAATCTAGATTAATCTAGATTAATTCCAAGATTTAATCTAGATTAATCTAGATTAAAAAAATTAATCTATGCCCACCCCTAATATATATATATATATATATATATATATATATATATATATATATATATATATATATAAATACACACACATATGTTGTTTTTATTTTTTTTAAATATTTGTATGTAACACTTGTATATAATTCCTATTATATGTAAATATAAATATTTTACATATAAATCCAACATATTTTTTCTTAATATGTGACCCTGAACCAGTCATAAGGGTATTTATTTATTTTTTTTTCTAAAATTCTATTGATGTATGGTTTATTAGGATAGGACAATATTTGGCTGATATACAGGGTGAAAAAAAAAATTAATATTGAGAAAATTGCCTTTAAAGTTGTCCAAATAAAGTTTTTAGCAATGCATATTGCTAATAAAAAAATAAGTTTTGATATACTTACAGTAGAAAATGTACTAAATATTTTCATGGAACGTGATCTTTATTTATAATCCTAATGATTTTTGACATAAAAGAAAAATGTATAATTTTGATCCATACAATGTATTTTTGGCTACAAAATGCCAGTGCTACTTAAGACTGGTTTTGTGATCCAGGGTCACATATACAGTAGTCAACATTTGAAGTGGATCAAAAAAAAAGTTAATCAAAGTTGTCCTAAGACAAGAACGGGTGTTGTTTTTGTTTTAAGGACACCCTTGATGAAAGGTTTTGATCCACTTCAAATGTTGACTACTGTATACATCACATATATACATGTATGTGTGTGTAACATGCATAATAAATATAAACACACACATATAATATGTAAACATGAACTTTTATTTTGAATCGATTAATCGTGACTCATTTATTTATTTATTATATACAAATGTAAATCTGATGTAAAATGTTCTTAATCTAAAAAATAACCTACTAGGGGTGTGACGAGATCTCGTGGCACGAGATCTCGCGAGACTCCGATGTGTCCCGCGAGATCTGACTGGTCTCGCGAGAACGTGACGATATCATGGCAAAACATTTTGCAATGTTTACATTAGGGCTGCATGACTAATAGTTATATAAATATCACGATCTCTATTCAAACACCCATGCGATCTTGTTCATGAATGACAACGATTCAGCTTTGTCTATTACAACTGTTTGACGCGCTCCATTGACGCTTACGATGTGAAAGTTATTGAAGACATTCAAATCTGCATTCTTACTGCGGCGGTTTCAGAAAGCAACACAAACAGTCTTTTTAACCACGTAATCATCTTCATGTCTTTGTTACAGACATTTAAATAACATAAGTACTGGGATAAAAGCTTATAGTTTGGATATAAACACTTATTGTCTACAGGAGCGATCAAAAACGAAAGTATAACACGTCTGTAGAGCAACGTTTATTCTCTTCACCAGGAGAGGGCGACAACTGCACCCTTAAAAAAAGTATTTGTCATTGAATTAAACATTCAAGAGATTCCAATAGTGAAACACGTCTTTATTAATTGAGACACAGGCTCCTTCATTTTTTTTTTTCAGACTTAAGCAATGAACATTATTTCAGAACCACTAGTAAATTATGTAATTTTGTTTAATTTTCAAATCCTTTTTTTTCTTCAGAATCGTGATCTCTAGTTTATAAAAGAAAATTGGTTTTCAGTTTACCCAGAATCATGCAGCATTTTTATTACTGCATATAATTCATTAAAATATAAGTTTAATTTCATAAAGTACAAGTTCATATCAAAATGCACCAACATTTATTTTATTTTTTTGCATTTTGTGTTTTTTTGTTGACTAAAATAGTATTGTCCCCTATATATTTCATCATTGAGGATTTATTAAAAAAAGTTCAAAAATCTTGTCTCGTCTCGTTCTCGTGAGCCCAAAATCTCGTCTCGTCTCGTCTCTTTGTCAGATAAGTGTCTCGTCACACCCCTATAACCTACACATTAATTTAAATTTTAAAATGTTTTTATTTCATTTCATTTTTATCCTAAAAATTGTTTACTATTTTTGCTATTTATCATTTAATTATATTAGTTTAACCAATCTTAGGAAATCAGTAAAATGATTAAATTCCGAAAAGTTATGAAACTTTTTAATTTAATTTAATTTAATTTAATTTAATTAGGTTTTCTATTTATGACTAGCTTCAAAATATTTTGTTTAGTTGAATTTTTCAAAGTGTGATTTAACTATAGAATAACTTTTAGAAATGAAAACAAACAAAAGTGTATTTTAAGCTTTTACATTTGCTAAATTATTATGATATTGACATATTTGATTCATTTCAGTCACTATAATACAAGGTGTATTAATGATTGTGAAAGTCTCTTCCTGCTCATCAAGGCTATATTTGTTAAAATCAAAAATACTGTGAAATATTGTAAAATATTATTACAGTTTAAAATATCTGTCGTCTGTGTGAATATCTGTTAAAATGCAATTTATTCCTGTGATGCAAAGCTGTCCTAACAAATCCAGGCATGATTTGTCAGTTCACACCGAAAGCAGAAAAGCTGTGTCGTGGTTTAGAGTGTTTTCTAAACTACCATTAAAAAAAATTTAAATTATGAAATATTATTACAATTTAAAATAACATTTTTTTGTTGTATTATATTGCAAAATGTAATTTATTTCTGTGATCAAAACTGAATTTTTTCTAGTCTCCAGTGTCACATGATCCTTCAGAAATCATTGTAATATGCTGATTTGCTGCTTATTAATCAATTATCAATGTTGAAAACGGTTGTGCTACTTCATATTTTTGTGGAAACTGTGATAAGTTTTATTTTTCAGGATTCATGGATAAATAGAAAGTTCAAAAGAACAGCATTTATTTGAAAAATAAATATGTGTAACAATATAAATGTCTTTACTGTCACTTTATTGATTTAAAAAAAAAAAAAACCTGAGCACTGAATGAACATTTAATGTTTATCTGTATTTGTACCTATTTATAATCATCCTGTGTCCATTTCTAAGCCTGTATCTCGTCTCTCTGTTTGCATTGCAGTAAGTGACAGCTGCTTTCACAATCACACTGAGGACCGCAGCGGGATCAACCTCAAAGATCTCGTGCACGACCCTTCCTTGTGAGTGACCGTCACAAAACGCACACACATTTTACACTTAACAGATGTCCCTTGATGCATTTCAAGCTATTTAAATCCTGTTATTTAAAGATTTGTTGCACTGTACCATGCTGCATGACTTCTGTGGCCTGTTAGCTTCAGCGCTCATGTAATGAGATGTTCACGTCATGCTAATCACTGAACGCTCGTCAGGAGTTCAGGCTGTTTAACAGCGGCCCGCAGTTTTACATGCAATACATTTGGTTGCATTGAAGCCTTGATGCATATTAATGTCAGAAGGACTTATTGTCACGGTCACACTGCGCTCTAATGAAGTGTCATCGCTCATGTCG
The DNA here is from genome assembly GCF_049309525.1 of Garra rufa. NCBI lineage: Eukaryota > Metazoa > Chordata > Actinopteri > Cypriniformes > Cyprinidae > Garra > Garra rufa. The sequence goes on from NC_133373.1 coordinate 38,548,042, forward strand.
TTCTACATGAATGAAATGTGTGTGAAGCATATCAAACAGTTTAACCACGTTCATGTCTACACACTAATGCATACAGAAAATAACTTACATTTTTATACTTTGCGTGTACTTTTGCATGTATTTTTTTTAACTTGTCATGTGCATTTGTTTTACTTTATATAACCATATTTTTTATTAAATTCAGCATTAAATGCTATTAACTTGCAGTTGCATCACAATTTGCTTGGATTGTGAAATGTGGGCTACAATATTATTGGTTAATATTATTTAGACATAAACATATAACATGATAGTTTACATAATTTTAACTACACTTCCTCATCAAGTATTATCAAGCATTTATTTAATTTTCTATAATCCTAGTATGTTATTTTAATTAAATACACAATTAAGCATTTTAATTAAATGTTAAATATTAAGTTATTAATATTATTTAGACATAATATTATTATATTAGACATGATTTTACACACATGATATTCCACATAATTTTAACTACACTTCCTCATCAAGTATTATCAAGCATTTATTTAATTTTCTATAATCCTAGTATCTTTTTTTATTAATTTTAATTAAATACAGCATTAAGCATTTTAATTAAATGTTAAATATTAACTTATTAATATTATTTAGACATAATATCATAATATTAGACATGATTTTCTGCACATGATATTCCACATAATTTTAACTACACTTCCTCGTCAAGTATTATCAAGCATTTATTTAATTTTTTATATTAGACATGATTTTCCACACATGATAGTCCACATAATTTGATAAATGATAAATATTAAATTATTAATATTATTTAGACACAATATTATTATATTAGACATGCTTTTCCACACAATATTCCACATAATTTTAACTACTCTTCCTCGTCAAGCATTATCAAGCATTTATTTAATTTTCTATAATCCTAGTATGTATTTTTTTAATTAAATAGTGCATTAAGCATTTTAATTAAATGTTCAATATTAAATTATTAATATTATTTCGACATAATATTATTATATTAGACATGATTTTCCACACGATATTCCACATAATTTTAACTACTCTTCCTCGTCAAGTATTATCAAGCATTTATTTAATTTTCTATAATCCTAGTATGTTTTTTTTATTTCAATTAAATACAGCATTAAGCATTTTAATTAAATGTTAAATATTAACTTATTAATATTATTTAGACATAATATTATTATATTAGACATGATTTTCCACACGATATTCCACATAATTTTAACTACACTTCACTTCAAGTGTTATCAATTAATTAATTATTTATTTATTTATTTTAATTGAAACCTGGTTTATTTTGATTTAAATTTAATGCACTGTGAAAAGATTTTTTTTTTTTGGTTGTAAATAAAACAAATATTATTGGACTATATTTTGCAAGAAAATAATATTTAAGTCTTCCTATACTTCAAAATTTAATTCCATGTGTTTTTTTGTCACTTATTTGTAATTATTTGTGCAATTTACTAGCAATTTCGGAGTAAAAATTGTTTTTAAATAAATCCTACATCATTTTTTTTCAAGTGTGCAACATTAAACACTTTAAAATTGTGAAAGATGCAGAATATTGACTTAATTTTATCCATCACAGTTTAAATGGATTGTAAAAAATGGTCTATGATATTATTCGTGAATATAATTTTTTTATTTCCTATTGCATCAGCAGAAAACAAAGTCATTTTTAGACAGAGAGTTATTGTTTTTATGATAAAAGATGATTTTTTTTTAGAATTTTGTATGCCGATAATGCACAATAGGACCAGAGACATTTATTAAAGCCCCAAAAATAGGATTTGTGTTGTTTTAAACCTATATGGCTTTATTATATGGCATTCTTTTGAGTACCAAAGCTCATTTCCCCCCCAAAATGTTAAAAAAGAATTTATATTTATCATAATGGAAATTAATTTTTATGACATTTCAAGACCAATCATTACATTTAAGCAAATTTGCTTTTATTAACTTCTCAAAATAATAAAATGTTTTGCTTATTTATGAAGTTGCTCAAACATGCACAAGACCAGACACATTTATTAAAGAAATATATTAGCCATAAATGAGGATTCATGTTGTTTTAAACCTGCATGACTTTCTTCTCTGGGAAAAAAAAGTAGTACATATTCCATGTCTTCTGATCAGTCATTTGATACCTTTTGTTTGATGAACAGACTGAAATGTAAGTCATTATACATTGAATAAATTGCATAGGGACTATACCTTTATTATAGTTTTGGTGCATTTAGCGATTTTTATTAGGTATTTTTGTAGACAGACTACCTTAAAACATAATTTTGAGTGTGAAAAAGAAGGTCATACTGATTCAGAATGACACGAAGGTAGGTAAATGATGACAGAATATACATTTTTTGGCTAACTGTCACTTTAAGAGCGCCAGCATGCTGAAAGACTGTAATGAATGCAGGAGGAAGTGTTTGGACGAGCTGTCAGCTGAAATAGAAAGCCAGGTGGTTTTTGGGAGAGCGAGCTGACAGACGCGGAGGGACGACACAGATGAAGGCGATGTGTGTTAAGTGTGAACGCTGCGGGACAGACAGCTATCAGACGGGGACGGGCTTGTTGTCCTCACGCGACTGCAGTCGTAACATCCGCTGTCAGTCGTGCTAATTGGTGGCGCTAAAAATAGGCAGTGAATAAATCAGATCGGTGACACGCGGCTCGTCTTGCGCTGACCCTTGTTGGAAAGCCAGACAGAGGGAGTTCAGCTGACCTTGGGCATGCTGGGATAGTCTGCCGTGAGAATTAAATCCCAGCCTATTTGGTTGCATTTTATTGCATTTTTCACCTCAAAATCTGAAGGGAAAAATGAGAATTTATATTTTGGTTAATGGAAATTAATTTTTAAGGACATATGGATTTTTTGCAGTCATTACAATTAAGCACTTTTTAAATTAAATTAATATTTATGTTTGTTAATCAAATGTTAAATTGCTCAAACATGGTTTGCACCAGGCGCATAGCCAGTAATGGGCCAGAGCGGCACTGGCCCGCCCACATTACTCCCTGGCCCACCCAGGCAAGTTTGATCAAAATACATTTTTAGTTTATTTTTATTATTCAAATGTATTAAAAAATATATATTCATATAAACCTGATTTATTTATTCATTGCCGAATAAAATCAGGTTTATATGAATATATTTTCTTTAGGCCTAATTGGTTGTTATGGTTGCTAGGGCGACAGGAAGACTCTCTGAGCGGCGGGTTCTGGCGGCATTCAGTGTATTAACATCGCCACAATAATGGCTAAACAAGCTTCTTTAATGTTTGTTATTTATTTCAAACCGTTCTCTGCTGAGAGTTTTCATTATTTTAATTTCTTTTACTTTTAGCCTACTTTATTTTCGGGTGAACTGTCTGCTCTGCACTGCTGACTAATCTGAATAAAATAAACAGGTTACTGTCTATGCTGGTGGTTTGTCCAGCCTTTATTGAGCACTGTTGAACATGATGGTTAGACGGTGTTTTGTTATTGCCTTTGCCGAATATTGCAAAATAAAGGTGTGTTTTTGCAGTTTGTTTGTCTATTATTTTTTCTACTCTCTAAGGTTTAATTATTATTTAAGTAATATTTTCTCTAGGAAAAAATATAGGCCCGCTCACTTTTTCAATGGCCCGCCCAAAATACAATTTCTGCCTACGCCACTGGTTTGCACTTTATAATTAACCACTTTTGCACAAATATTTTTAAAAAGTTTGCACTAATTGTATAATTAAGCAATTTTTTCTTAAATTAAGCAAATTTTAAAATTAAATTCTCAAAGTAATTATGTTTTTGTTTATTAATAAAGTGTTGAATTAGTCAAATATAGTTTGCAGTTACTGCGTAATTAAGCACATTTTTATGAGATTAAGCACATTTTTTTGATTAAATTACCCAAGTAATATTTTTTTGTTTATTGTTTGTTAATGAAATGTTCATTTGCTGAAACATGGTTTGCACTTAATATATAATTAAGCACGTATTTTGTTAAATACAATTCTCAAAATTGTATTTATTTTTGATTATTGAAATGTTGAATTGCTAAAATATCTTTAAGATATAAAAAAATACAAGTTTGCACTTATTGTATAATTAAGCACTTTTTTATTGAATTAAGCAAATTTTAAAAATAAATTCTCAAAGTAATCATATTTGTTTATTAATGAAGTGTTGAATTGCTCAAATATAGTTTGCACTTATTGCATAATTAAGCACATTTTGAAATTAAATTCTCAAAGTAATAATATTTTTATTAATGAAATGTTAAATTGCTCAAACATGGTTTGCACTGATCGTACAATTAAGTACATATTTTATCAAATTAATTAAGCGCTTTTTAAAATAAATTCTCAAAATAATATTTTTGTTTATTAATATAAAAAATGTTTTTGGTTTGCATTTATCGTACAATTAAGCACATTTTTATTAATTTCATAATATAAAAATATTTGTATTAATGACATGTTAAATTGCTCAAACATGGTTTGCACATCTTTATTATTAAGATTTTTTAATAAATTCTCAAAACAGTATTTTTTAAATATTATTTTATTAATTATATGTTAAATCATTTCAACATGGTTTGCAATAATCATATAATTAACTACATTTTCTCAAAAAATATTTTTGTTTATTAATCAAACATTTTTTATTACATTTTAAAAATATAAATATTTTTGTTCATTAATAAAGTATGACATTTTGTCAACATGGTTTGCATTTATAATTAACTTTTTCTTAAATTAAATTCTCAAACTAGCGTTTTTTTATTTATGAAATGTTAAATTGCTTAAACATTGTTTGCACTTTTTGTAAAATTAAGCAATTTTTCTTAAATTAAATTCTCAAACTAGCAATATTTTTGTTCATTCGTGAAATGTTAAATTGCTCAATCATGGTTTGCACATATGAAATTGAGATTTGTTTTTTTAAAGATTCTTTAGGATTAGATTTTTTTTATTACATTACATTATGTTTAATATTGTATAACATTTTTCCAACATGATTTTAAATTGCTTCATTAAATTCTTAAACTAGCAATATTTTTGTTTATTAATAAAATGTTGAATTGTTCAAACATTGTTTGCACTAGTGTTATTAGGCACATTTTTTGTTTAAATAAGTTCTCAAACTAGTAATAATTTAGTTTATTAATGAAATGTTAAATTCCTCAACCATGATTGGCACTACTGACAGCCCATCCATACTTCAGATGTTTTGTGAGTGTTTTCAGGTAACGTCCCAGCAAGGGTCCCTGCGTCCTCCAGCAGTGTTTTAAAATGCGCCCGAAGCCGTCATTCAGCACAAAGGCGCTCCATTATTAATTAAATCACAGCAGCAGATGGCCTTCGTTTGGGAGCCCATCCAGAATTGAAGTAGGCCTGTAAAGCTGGGTCACAGATGTGTGCAGCGGGACGCATTCTCCTCCTCTGGCGCTCACTCTCTCTCTTTTTGTCTTTCTTTATTCATATCCCGAGGAACGCAGCGAGGCCAGGAATGATGGTTTTAAGTGAGGCAGGGTCCGTATGACAGCAGGGTTCGATTAAACACTCATAACTCTTCCATTAGACAGAGAAAGACTCGGCCAGTGATTCTGGCACAGCGAAGGGAAAAATGCAACTCTTAAACCGTGCCAGAAATATCACTGGAGTCCAAGGGAGGATGTCAGTCCCGCTGAATGTTTTACAGCTTTTGTTTTTTTCATTAAAGGCAACACTGTTTTCTAGACATTTCTATAAAAGCACTTATTAACATGAAGCAAGTTGCAATTTAACTGGAAAGCATTCTGGTTTTCACAATATCGTACTATCATGATACTTTAGGGCTTCCAGGCAATTTTAAAAAGGCATTTTTAGGTCTGTAAATTCTTTAAAAGTAATGGAAATTTTATTTTATTTATTTATTTTTCCTACATTTGCCAAAATGCACACAGTAAAAAAAAAAGTTGTTTCAACTTAAAGAAGTGTTCGTGCTGACTTAAAATTTTAAGTTTAGACAACATGAAATGTTAAGTTGTACTACATGAAAACATGGATATTTGAGTTGAGTGAACTTAAAATTTTAAGTCAGCACAAACACTTTATTTTTTAAATTGAAAAAACTTTTTTTAAGTTGTTTTTTTAACAGTATACAGCAGTATACAGTATACTGTTCAAAAGTTAAGGGTCTAAGATATTTTAATGTCTTTGAAAGTCTCTTATGCTCACCAATGCTACATTTACTTGATTAAAAGTACAGTGAAAGCTATAAAAATTGTAAAATATTATTACTATTTAAAATGCAAATTTTCTATGTGAATATATTATAAAATTTAATTTATTCCTGTGATCAAATCTGAATTTTCAGCATCATTACTCCAGTCTTCAGTGTCACATGATCCTTCAGAAATCATTCTAATATGTTGATTTGCTGCTCAAGAAACATTTCTGATTATTATCAATTTTAGAAAGTTCATAGAAATAGAAAGTTCAGAAGAACATTTATTAATTAGTTTATTAAATCTTTTGCAACATTAAATGTCTTTCTGTCACTTTTGATCAATTTAATGCATCCTTTTTGACTAATTTTTGTTGGGAATGCCAAATTTTAGGACATTTTTACATAAATTGGACTAAAGATACAAAACAGTGTGAGAAAATGTAGCACACTACATGCTCCAACCCTCTTTCTTGTTCTCTGTTTAGTTTCCACCTCACTTGCTGTAAGCTCGCCTCTAGAACCTCTGGAAATGATTTTAGTCCCATAATATTTCATTTTTAGACCAGCACACCCCAGGACTAATGATTTTCTCACTCTGACACTTAATAATCTCCAGTTGGAGTCTCACAAAACAATTTAACTCGTAAGCATTTTTCCACAGGGCCAAAATGTAATATCATTTGAATTGCATCTAGACCTCGGATTCTTTTGCACAATGATTATGAGTTCCCAATCCTAAAACAATGAACACTGAACTGAAAATGGTTTAGGAATTACTTTGAAACCGTTTTCATTTAAAAACTATACTGAATTTCGCAAATAATTACAAAGAAATGGCAAGTAACAGAATGAATTACAAATGAAATATCGATGGAGAAGGATTGAAATAGTATTTTCTTGTAAAACATACTCTAATAGTCTTCATTTACAACTTCAAAAAGTGATTTTTTTTTACTGTTTACTTAGTTGTTAAAAACATTGTTTTTTTTTAATGTTTATTTTTTTAAAGGAACATTCCATTTCATGATTCTGCAAACATTATAAGAATGTTTATTTTGAATGTTCTCTGAAATGTAACGTTCAAAGAAAAAGTTACTTTTTTAAAAATATACACTATTAGAAACTAAACTCTAAGGCCCGGTTTCGCAGACAAGGCTTAAGCCTAGTCCTAAACTAAAATGTAAGTCTGAGTTGTTTCAACTGAAATAAAATTGCACTGATTGATTTTAAAATATATCAGTGCCTTTGTTTTGTCTCAAGATGCACACCAGTAATGTTTTTTTCTAAGCATGTTTATAAAAATTACTTAAATGTCCTAATTGAACTATGGTCTAATCCTGGCTTAGTCTAAGCCCTGTCTGGGAAACCGGGCCTATATGAAGTAAGGAATAATTGACGATGGGCCATTGAATTCTACGAAAATAATGCATTATTTTCGTAGAATTCAATGGACCAAAGTCAATTATTCCACTTATACTTTACCACAAATCAAGACATCGAGAGATAATATATTTCAAGACATTCGTCTGGTTTTTGTCCTTAAACCGTTATTGTGAGTAATTAATTTATTACGCAGCTTATCCAATGCCTTCGTTGCTAATTCCAAAACGTCATTTTAGACCTAGTAACGACACTTGAGCCGTTGATAGCAAACTAATGCAGTTAATAATGAAGTTTAGACAGACAGACAGACAGACAGACAGACAGACAGAGAGAGGGAGAGAGAGATTAAGCACGAATGCAAATTTTCTCTCTCAAGTCTGTGCATTTCTCAAAAGTAATTGGCAGCATCGTCTCTACTAATAGTGAAACTTTAAGTTCATTTTCTTCAAGACCATGCTGTTGTTACCTTGCTTGTGAGAAATGTCATGTAGTTTTTAAGTTGTTAATCGTCAGAACAGCGCTAACAAAATTAGCGCATATGCTAACGTGTGCTAACTGTATGTGTGCATCTGTGAGGGACAGAGAGTGGGAGAAATAGAGTATGTGGTTTTCGTACATAATAAAACATAATATTGTCGCAAAACATTGTTTTTATCCTACTGTTTACTGTAATTATTTGTTTAGCCAGTGTCGTTGTGGGTTTTGGTTATTTTACTCTTTTGGGCTGTAAGGACTTTTGAAATAACTGAAATCGTGTGACGAAGTGATATAGACATGTAATGCGGTCAAGTGCTGCCTGAAACTACGTTCGCCATGCGTTTCCCTGAAAATAATGGACACCATTAGAACGTTCGTCAGCCAATCAGATTCATATTAAAGGTCCACTGAAGTGCCTTGAAACACGCAGCGTTATTCTATGTGGTGATGTAATTTTAACTGAAACAGGAATATATTGCGCAGCCCTGCCCATCTCTTTTAAATAGCCAATAGCGTTCCATTTATATCTGCTCAGGCCAGAGCCATTGAGCTCGGTAAAGCCGCATTTGTAAGCTTATGACAGCCACAGTCTAATAAATTACCCCATAGATTAAATATAAAAATCTTACTAAAACAAAATAGTGATCATAATCATGCTGAGGCTGTGTAGTTTAATAAATGTCGACTGGCGCATATGATCTGCTCTGCTATCGCGTCTCTGGACCGGAGCCAAAGTCCGGAGTAGACTGTGCGCACTGCTACGGTTCGCGTGTACAACATGAAACCAGACCTCATTTGCCCCAATGGAAAGCATTTACACTGTCTGAATCGTTCTCTAACGCCTACATTGCGCACTACATGCCATTCACCATACAGAAAACACTAACACTGTGAACAAGTGACCGATCTCAGCCGCAGCTTCAGCGTCTATTTATAGTGTAGGGGGCGGGATGCTACGGACTCCAGAGAGCATTTGATTGGACAGAACGTTTGATAAGTGTTGAAGTGCAGCGTGATGTCATCAAAATTGTTGATTCATATTGGCAGAAGTGAGAGACTGTAAGTTTTGAATGCTCATATCTAGTAAACACAAAGTTTGTCGTTGTTTTGAAGCACACTAGCTTATAGATAACCTTAAGGCTAATATATTCATACTAAAAGCCAAAAAACTTTCATTTTGAATTCATGGGGACTTTAAGTATATTCAGTATAACATTCTATTAATGTTACTGCCGGAAAGTTTGTTCATAACATTGGGAGAACCTTGTGAGAACGTTCTGGGAACATTCCATGTTAGCTGGGTTTATATTTCTTCGTGTTTCACCGTAATTTGAATATGGTATGTCAAGATGTGTTTTGTCCTTTTTGGAGCTTAAAAGGCAAAAATGGGGTAAATAGATGACAACGGAATATTATTTTAGGTTAAAGGGTTACTCCACCCCATGAACATTTTGTCATTAATCACTTACCCACGGGTTCAACCATAATTTTACGAAGCTACGAGAATAATTTTTGTACGCAAAGAAAATAAAAATAATGACTTTATTTGATCATTCGTCTCCTCTGCGTCACCCTAGCGCCATTTTGGAGCGCATCCAGTGAACGCAAACAGTATACGCTGTTCTGTTTCAGCTGCGTCTCGCGTGTACAATGTTTACGTCGTTTACGCTTTGATTTGAATGAAAACAGCGTATCCGCGTGACGCAGCTGACACAAAACCAAAGTCCCTTTAAGGCAAGTCATGTCACTCGGCAGCCATCTTTGAAACGCCTCTGGCCAGGCAAGTGCAGCTCCTATCTCTTTGAATGGGGAAACATCAAATTCTCCAAAACTGTTAACCAAGCTTACGATTAAATTTCATATTTTAAATCACCAAAGAAATCTGACAAGAACTGCCTCATAAATATGATTCCTTGTGCTCCAATAGCGTTAAAAAATGCTTATTTTTAAGGCAAGATGAGCCAGTGCGCATGCGCAGTATTGAGTGCACGTCTTAGGCCCCGATCACACCGAACGCGTCTTTTAGTTCTAAAAACGCGAGGCGCACAGCACTGCCTTTTTTTGGTGACTTTTAAAAAAAGAGCAGTGTGCTGCCGTTTTTTTGTGTTGCTAGGCAACGACCAAAACAGCTGTCCTGTCAGTCAAATCAAAGGATTATAGCGCCAGCGCTCTAAAATCTTTGGTTTTTGCTGTTAATTAAAATGTCATATTAGCAGAAACCCTAAGAAATACAGCTCCGGGTTACCCACGACAGACACCAAAAGTTTCTCCTCCATTTCTTGCAGTCTCCGGACTTTTTAAGCAACGGTAAACTTTCGTCACCACAACAGAAGGCCCGCCTCTCCATTCATTCGATTGGACAATGGAAAAAACGCGAATGACGTCGGGCTTTTTTCCGCTCAGAGTTGCTTTTTTTTTCAACTTCAGGCGCTCAGAGCGCTTCTGCAAAAACGCAAGGCGCAGCAGGCGGCGAAAATGCGAGGCGCCCGGGGCGCATAAGCAGCGCGCAGAACGCTCACTGCCAACAGAAAACCATTCAAAAAAGGCGCCTCTCACTGCAAAAACGCGTTCGGTGTGATCGGGCCCTTAGAGCGCAGACTGTTTCTATAGCAACTGGGATTTCTAACGGCAGCTGCAGTGACACGCTGACTTTACTAATCAACTATTGGCTCTTTCATTAAGAAGGCGGGGCTTCGCGGCCATAATGAACGTTGCATTTTTCCCCATTCAAAACTATATGAGTGACAAGTCTTGGGTATTCTATAGTCTTTGCACAAAACAGCATTGTTTGCCTTTACTGGATACGCTCCAAAATGGCGCTAGGGTGACGCGGAAGAAACAAATTGTTGAATAAAGTAGTTATTTTTGTTTTCTTTGCGTACAAAACGTATTCTTGTAGCATTGTAAAAATTACGGTTGAACCCCTGTTGTCAAATGGATTATTTTACCGATCTCCTTGCTACATTTCTGGACGCTGATTGTGTTAATTACATTGCTGTCTATGGGAGAGTCAGAGAGCTGTCAGAATGCATCAGAATATCTTAATTTGTGTTCCGAAGTCCACCAAAGCTTTTATGGGTTTGGAATGACGTGGGGGGTAAGTGAATAATGATAAAATTTTCATTTTGGGGTTGGGTAACTCTTTAAGCTAAAGATGGAGATGGTGAAATGTAAGCACAGGTATTTCACAGCACTGGCTCCTAATGAAACACATTAAGCAGAATTATCCTCAGGCATGTTCTGTTGTTAATTAAACACTATGAGTTTTCCACACGTTCAGGACAAGGGACACTGACTCTGGGCCCAAACCGCGTGTCTACCTATGTCAGAGTCACAAAACGAACTGTCTAGCATCTTATGCTCTGAGAGAAAGAGGCACTGCCACCAGAGGCTGTAGTCTGAAGTGGTTTCCTTGGAAACGGAAGAAAAGATCCTAAGTTATTTGCTATCAGTATAATGTTATTTTTGCAAAGAGTGAACCCAATATCACTCAGGGGTTACTGTGTTTTACCTGACAGGTGGGACTGTTGCTCTGGATATTGAAGAGTAATGTATCTCTTATAGAATAAACCATATATTTAAATCGCAATAAAAGTTATTGCAATGGAAGAAAAATTTAAATGTAATATAAAATAATTTTATAATAAAGGGGCAGCTAAAGAATAAACAAACTGATATAGTAGTATACTTACTTCTAATTATAACTTACATTTAATAATCTATTTTCATTTTACCAGTCTAGGCTTTTGTATTTCACAATTTTTATTATTTATTTATAATTAAAGTGCTTTTTTGCAATTATAATTACATATACTTTTGTATTTTATGATTTTTAATTTTTGTTTATAATTAAAGGTATTATTTATAATTACATATAGTTTATAATGTGCTGACTAAAATTGAGTTGCAATGGTTGCATTTTCATCACATTTATTTAGATGCAAATCTATTAGCATGCTTTTTCTTTGCAAAGCTTGAAATAATAAATTTAATTAATCTGTTTTATATATTTTTGATGAAAGTGTGTGTAGGTCATTTTGCAGCAGTCGTGTGTGTGTGTGTGTGTGTGTGTGTGTGTGTGTGTGTGTGTGTGTGTGTGTGGGTGTGGGTGTGGGTGTGGGTGTGTGTGGGTGAGTGGATTAGATATACCCTGTGTTATGGGGACAAAATGTCCCCACGTGTGTGTGCTTTCTTGGGGATTTGAGCTGTGTGTGTGTGTGTGTGTGTGTGTGAGAGAGCGAGCGAGGGAGAGTCTGCTGTCACAAGGAAACATGATGCTATAGTTTCCTAAAAATAACACACACGCAAAAAGGGGAAAAAAAGAGCGAGAAGGAAAAAGAGACCTTACATAAGACCTGTCTGCTGCTCTACACCTCCTGCCTCAAGTGCTTTTCTCCTCCTCTCTCTCTCTCTCTCACACACACACACTGTCTCTCTCTGTTTGTCCTAATTCTTGATGTGGCCACAGGATGGCACCATGCAATAGAAATAAAAGCTTGATTTCTACAAACATCTTTATGGTCCTTACGATTTTCTTCTAATACTGATGTGATCTTGTTTTTCAGGCTTGGAGGAACCATCTCAGCTTACAAAATCGTTCCCGATGAAATTGATGAGATCAAGGTATGTTTCAAAATTCAGGTAGCGGGAAAATAGTTTTATCAACATAATCTCACTTCACCTAAAGCTTTAAACTATCTGTATGATATAATAATGATATATCACAGATATATCACTGTTTAAAAGTTCGGCATCTATAATATTTTTTAAAAGAAATAAATACTTTTATTCAGTGAGGATGCATTAAATTGATCAAAAGTGACAGTAAAGACATTTATAATGTAACAAAAGATTTCAATTTCAAATAAATGCTGTTCTTTTCAACTTCCCATTTAGTTTTCAACATTGAACAGCAAGTCAGCATATTGAATGATTTCTGAAGGATCATGTGATGCTGAAGACTGCAGTAATGATGCTAAAAATTCAGCTTTGCATCACAGGAATAAATTACATTTTTAGAAAACAGTGAAAACAGTGATTTTAAATGGTAATAATATTTCACGATTTTTGCTGTAATCTATTTTGAATCAAATAAATACAGCCTTAATAAGCAAAAGAGACTTGGCAAAAACATGTAACTTTTAAATGTGTGTGTTTACCGACGTTTGTTTCTTTTGTCTGGTTCAGGAGACTCTGATCGACTGGTGTGATGAGAAAGAGTTAAACCTGATTTTGACCACTGGTGGTACTGGCTTCGCTCCACGAGATGTCACACCTGAGGTTGGTCCTGTACCGTGTGTGTGTGTGTGTGTGTGTGCCTAAAATATTCTCTTACAGTCCTCAATTACACACTCCAAAACTCTGAACATAAGCCAAAATGAATTATCTACTATCACAAGAGCACTTCTAGCAGTCACACCGGTCCAGATCAGATCTCAGTCTGTCAACAGCTCTGAGATCTCGTCTCATCTCGGCTTTACATGTGTGCCATATTCTCATCAGAGATGCTGCCAAATGTCCTGAGATGATCTCTGATGTCAAACCAGTTATTTATGGATGGATGGAAGGATGGGTGGATAGACGGACGGACGGACGGACTGACGGACGGATGGATGGATGGATGGATTGATGGATGGACAGACACTGATGGATGGATGGATGGATGGATGGATGGATGGATGGATGGACAGACAGACACTGATGGATGAATGGATGGATAGATGGAAGGATGGAGGGATAGATGGATGAAATGTCTCGGCTTTATTGGTGTGCCATATTCTCATCAGAGATGCTGCCAAATGTCCTGAGATGATCTCTAATGTCAAACCAGTTATTTATGGATTGATGGAACGATGGGTGGATAGACTGATGGACGGATTGATGGATGAATGGAAAAATGGAAGAATGTATGGATGGATGCACGGATAGATGGATGGAAAGATGATGGATGGATGGATGGATGGATGGATGGATGGATGGATGGATGGATGGATGGATGGATGGATGGATGCATGCATGGATGGATGGATGGATAGACGGTGGACAGACGGACAGACAGACAGACGGATGGATTGATGGATGGATGGGCAGACAGACAGACAGACGCACAGATGGACAGCTGGACACTGATGAATGGATGGACGGACGACTGATAGATGGATGGTTAAATGGATGGATGGATAGATGGATGAAATGTCTCGGCTTTATTGGTGTGCCATATTCTCATCAGAGATGCTGCCAAATGTCCTGAGATGATCTCTGATGTCAAACCAGTTATTTATGGATTGATGGAACGATGGGTGGATAGACTGATGGACGGATTGATGGATGAATGGAAAAATGGAAGAATGTATGGATGGATGCACGGATAGATGGATGGAAAGATGATGGATGGATGGATGGATGGATGGATGGATGGATGGATGGATGCATGGATGGATGGATAGACGGTGGACAGACGGACAGACAGACAGACGGATGGATGGACGGATAGACTGATGGATAGATGGATGAATGAATGGACGGACAGACTGATGGATGAATGGATGGATAGATGGATGGACAGACGAATGCTGATGGATAGATGGATGGATGGATAGACTGATGGATGGATGGATGGACAGACAGACAGATAGATGGATGGGTGGATGGATGGATGGATGGATAGAAAGATGATGGATGGATGGATGGATGGATGGATGGATGGATGGATGGATGGATGGATGGATGGATGGATGGATGGATGGATGGATGGATGGATGGATAGACGACTGATGGATGGATTGATAGATGGATGGATGCATGGACAGACTGATGGATGGATGGATGGATGCATGGACAGACTGATGGATGGATGGATAGATAGATGATAGATGACTGATAGATGGATGGATGGATAGACGACTGATGGATGGATGGATGGATGGATGGATGGATGGATGAATAAATTAAAATGAGACTTGTCATAGCACTTGCATGTTATTGCTCTTTTGTTGTGTTTGTTTGCTTCCATTGTCCTCTTTTGTAAGTCGATTTGGATAAAAGCGTCTGCTAAATATCTAAATGTAAATGTAAATGAATAGATGGACAGACAGATGGATTAATGGATGAAAATATGGACGGACGGAAGGAGATGTGGACGATCTGAGATTCAAGCTTCATATGTGTTGTGGCCAATTCAGTTCAAATTCAGTTCAAGATACATTTTGGAACAATTCAAATCATTAGTCCTAGTCTTCTCCAGTGCTTCCATCATTTATAAAATTAAAACAATGTAAAATAGAGGCATTTTTACTAGTGGTCTCAGATTTTGGACTCCACTGTATTTCTCAGCAAAAGGAGACTCAGGGACTCTCCCTCTTCCACACACACATTCTCTCTCTCATCCCATGAGTCTCATCAATACTCCTCCTTTGATGTTTTCCCTCGTTCTTCTCCCTCTATCTCTCTAATGATGTTTGAAGTGTCACTCAAGGACAAAGAACACACACAGAGATGATTATTTTGTGCAGTGTGAGATACAGCAGGATTACCCAGGGTTTTAATGTGACCAGTCCCTGTTGATCTGTCACATTCCTGTGAAGCTTTTCTCCCAGAGGAATGTGATATTGCTCAGAGGTTGTTCTTCAATAGCTCAGAAGACATAATGGAGTTCGATGAAATGTTTCATGAAATATAGTAATGATTAACTTTGTCTTGAGAATTAAAAACTGACACAAATAAGACACATGTTGACATACAATAAGTAATGCTCTAAAAATAAGTGTGGATAGCATCAAAAAATGTTTTTGATGACTTTTAATCAAAATTTTTGAGCATGGTTTAAAACGCCTCCATTTAATTTCAGCAGGTCTAGACAAATATGAAACATTTAAAGAGACATAATTTTTGCTTTTTCTTACTTTCTGTCATTCTGTCTGTCTGTCCAGGCCACTAAAGAGGTGATCGAGCGGGAAGCTCCAGGGATGTCTCTGGCCATGCTGGTGGGCTCTCTGAATGTCACTCCTCTAGGAATGCTCTCCAGGTCTTGCTTCAACACATCCTCAACATGCTTGTCTCAGTGTAGAAGATCTTTTGTTCATAATTATACTCAAGGGCGTAGAATTTAGTAGGGAAACTAGGGATTGTCCCTAACAAATAACTATATGTGACCATTGTTCTTGTACCGGCAGAGATGCAGTTTTAACTGCTTTAGGATTAACAGAACTTCGGATAGTTTCATTATAGTTGTCTAGATCAACTTTGAATAAAGAAAAGATAGGTTAGAGCCAGATTTTTGTTTATGCATGTGAATTTTACTTATGTAATTATATATGTGAATTATTTTCCTATATTCTCTCTCGAGTAGTAAAATAATCCAAAGAAAATGTCTTTAGAACACAAAGAAAATTATCATTTCTGATTATTATCAATGTTGGAATCGTTCTCTTTCGACTTGTGTGTGTACAGACCCGTGTGTGGTATCCGAGGCAAAACTCTCATCATAAATTTGCCAGGCAGTAAAAAAGGTTCACAGGTAAGAATCCTTTTTTTCTTTCATTAAGTGTGCGGTTAGTCATATATCTCAGTAGTGGTCTAGCAGTATGTACTCCGTTAGCCAAAACTTTCAATATAGCACCTCTGTTTTAAACATAATGTGCATGTTTAGTTCTGTTTGTGGACTTGCTTGTGGTCTCAATAAAATATACATTAATGAGTGCTGGAAATAGAGATAAACATGAATAATTATAAAGCCTACTTTGGATCAGTCCAGAATAGGTTACTTAAGGGCCATCATTTTTTCATTGCTTGGCCAATTTATGAGAAACACCATGGACATAGAAAATGGTTGTACATCTTTTAAATAAGATTTGCACTTTGTAATCAATTCCAGTAAATCTCCTATAGTAGTGGATTATCCCAGTGTTATTTTAGTATACTATTATATTGTATTAATATTTCAAAGTAATTTTTATTTTCTGTTTTTATATTAATTTATTTAAATTTTTATTAATTTTGTGGATTTTAAAAATGTCTATATAGTTTTTAACCATTTTTGTTTCAGTTTTAGTTACTTTAGTACATCTAATTAAACTAAATAAAATTATGTATGATAGGACAATAATTGTCTGAGATACAGCTATTTAAATATCTGGAATCTGAGGGTGCAAAAAAATCTGAATACTGAGAAAATCACCTTTAAAGTTGTCCAAATGAAGTTCTTAACAATGCATATAACTAATCAAAAATTAAGTTTGGATTTATTTACAGTAGGAAATGTACAAAATATATTCATGCCACATGATCTTTACTTAATATCCTAATGGTTTTTGGCATAAAAGAAAAATCGATAATTTTGACCCATGCAATGTATTTTTGGCTATTGCTATAAATATATATGTGCTACTTAAGATTTTTTTTGGTCCAGGGTCACATATTGTGTTAAAAAATAAATGACACTCACAGCAGATAAAAACAACTCTAAGGCTTGTATTCAAGCTCCATTAGATTACCGTGTTAACCTTTGCTGTTAATTCATATCTCAAGCTCTATGATTTATTCCTCCTTGTGTTTGTGTCCTGCAGGAATGCTTCCAGTTTATCCTGCCCGCTCTCCCGCATGCCATCGACCTGCTCCGAGAAGCTGTGGTCAAAGTGAAGGAGGTGCCCAACGAGCTGGAGGACCTGCCGTCGCCTCCGCCACCTCCGTCCCCGCTGCCCACTAGCAGCCCGCACCGCCAAACTGAGGACAAGGGCGTGCAGTGTGAGGAAGAGGAGGAGGAGAAGAAGGACAGTGGTGTGGCCTCCACAGAGGACAGCTCCTCCTCGCACATCACCGCCGCCTCCATCGCTGCCAAGGTAAGCCTGTAGTTACATATAAATCAGTTATGCTATACAGTATGTATAGTATTTCTCACAAATCTCTGTTGGACATTTGCAGGTGCTCCATTGCCTTCATTCCCCTCATGATATTGTGTGTCATCTTCATGTGTGCTGCAGCATCCGCTGGTGTGAGTGAATACCATGACATCATCTTCACATCATTTGTGTGGTGGTTGTGTTTATGTCCATTCATCATTTATATGCTATTATAGTTTGTCAACATTTCAATGAGCTTTTATTTATATATTTTTAGTTTTCATTTTAATTTCATTTTGTGTGCTTTTGTCATTTTTGTCATTTTTATTACTTTTTATTAATATTTAGGTTTAATTTTTTTTTTAGTCTGCTGAAAACTGAAAAAGTTAATATTGAACTGCCACAATTTTCTCCTATTTTACATAGCAAGAGGTTGTGGGTCATATTAGGCCATATTAGGTCATAAAATCAGTAGGATCTTAGGTAAAGATCATGTTCCATGAAGATTTTTTCTACATTTCCTACCATAAATATATCAAAACTTAATTTCTGATTAGTAATAAGCATTGTAAGAACATTAAGTTTTAAAACGATTTTCTCAATATTTAGATTTTTTTGCACCCTCAGATTCCAGTTGTATCTTGGCCAAATATTGTTAAAAACAAGAATGCACACTCAAAAATCTAAAAATACTGTACAATCTGTGCACTTTTCGCATACTATTTTCAGTGTACTACAACCTAGAACACTCCAAAGAGTAAGCAGATTGGGACGTATGCAAAATATATGATTATAAACGTCACAGGAACATGTTTCACCACAAGTTAAAAATGTGCAAACTTTGACTTTTAACAGTATTTGGCCAAGATACAACTGGAATCTGAGGGTGCAAAAAAATCTAAATATTGAGAAAATCTTCTTAAAAGCTGTTCAAATGAAGTTCTTTGCAATGCATATTACTAATAAAAAAAATAAGTTTTGATATATTTACAGTACACTGTAAAAAACTACTTAAAAAAGTATTTTCAACTTAAAAAATTAAGTGTTCATGCTGCCTTAAAATGTTAAGTTTACTCAACTCAAATATTCATGTTTTCATGTAGTACAACTTAACATTTCATGTTGTCTAAACTTAAAATTTTAAGGCAGCACTAAAACTTTTTTTACTGTCTAGAAAATGTACAAAATATCTTCATGGAACATGATCTTTACTTAATATCCTAATAATTTTTTGCCTTAAAGAAAGAACAATCATTTTGACCCATACAATGTATTTTTAGGTATTGCTACAAATATACCCATTCTACGTAAGACTGGTTTTGTGGTCCAGGGTCACATATAATGCACAAATAGTAAGAGTGCAGATGTTTGGAGGTTTTCGATTATGATGAACATCCTTCTTTCGTGTCTCAGATTCCTGACTCCATCATCTCACGGGGCGTCCAGGTCCTTCCCCGTGACACGGCGTCTCTGAGCACCACGCCGTCCGAGTCGCCACGCGCCCAGGCTACCTCCCGCCTGTCCACCGCTTCCTGTCCCACCCCCAAGGTGAGAGCAACCTCTCTTTCTGTATCCTGTCCCCGCACTGTTCGCTTCCTGTCTGCCGTTCCTCTGCCTCCCCACCTCGCTCACCCTGCTGCCGATCTCCACGCTCACCTCACCCCAAAACTCCTGTCAGAGTCCCATCTGTGTGTGGATTTCACAGGTTTCTGTTTCATATTTAGGATATCGAAGAATTCTGTTTAAATTTCAGTGCAAATATCTAAACATTCTTAAATCAAAATACATTTACTTAAGAATATGTATATGTAATAAGTTATGCATTAAAAAAATCTCCCTATAGGGTCAGAAAATAGACTTAATTGAAAGAGAAAACAATATTAACTTTCTGATCCCATTTGCAGATTTTTTCCTTGTTTACAAAACCTAATTTTGATAATTTTTCAGAAAACAGCGCTTACTAACGTAGTGATTTTACTTCTCCAATAAATGCATCTTGATTTAAGAAGGTTTAGACATTTGTACTGGAAGCAAATCAAAAATACTGAGGAAAAAAAATTTTTTTTGCAGTGATAATTTCTTTCACAGCACAGACTGTCTTCTGGCATCTCTATAGCAGTTTTAGTTTAGTAAAATACTGTGTTTAAAGAAAAAAATTGAACAAATGAAGTTGCACAAGGTCTAAACTGCTCTTTTGCAAACTGGAAATGAGCACCATCGAGCTGATAAAAAAAAAGTATTTAAAAAAAAGTCATTTTTAAGCCATACAATATTTTGTGTGATTCGCAGATTGAATGTGTTACAGACGACTTTTATTAAATGATCATCATTTTAATGCTAAAAGACTAAAAACACTAGGTTAAAAACTTGTTCATTTGTTAACAGCAAGTTTCCTTACTATATATGGTGAAAAGCTGTAATAAATCCAATGAGATGTTTTACGTTTAGAGCTTTTGGAAGTGAAAAAGAACAAATCATCTTATTTACAGTACAAAAGCATAAATTTAGAGTCCCGGGAATTTCCTGTCCCTATATCTCACATTGTATTGCTTTTCAGTGAAGTATTTATATACATTAGGGGTTTATGTTGCATTTTATGTTGCTAAATTAATGTTTATTGCATTGTTTTAGCATTGCTACAATAGTGTTGGTGTGTATGCTGCCTTTAGTGTTTACCTTAGCTGGTGGAAGAAGTGATGAAAATTATGCTTTTCTTATTGTTTTATGGTGGTTGTCAGTGTACTGTGTTTTATAGTTTAAAAATCTTGGCACCATATATTTTTTTAGGTTCTGGCAACCTAAGCTACTAGTTTTTGTTGTTGTTGTTGTTGTTTTATTTACTTTATTATTATGGATAAATGTTGAAATAAAGTTACTGACATCTGTTTATAAACATCTATTCGACTGAAGATGGACATTTTTTTCTCATTTATGCATTTGGCATTTAACTTTTATACAATGTGACTTGCATTGCATTTACTCTCTTTTTTGGTACATGGGAATTGAACCCATGACCTTGGTGTTGCTAGTGCAATGATCTACAGTTTGAGCTGCAGGAATATGACTAATTTGTTCTTGTTAACAGCAAGTTATTTTTCTATATATGGTGAAAAACTGTAATAAATCCAACCGGATGTTTCAAACGTACTACTTTTTTTTTGGAAGTGAAAAAGAACAAATCATCTCTGTGAACATTGAGAGTCCCAGAATTTCCTGCCTGATATCTCACATTGTATCGTTTTTCAGTGAAATAACTGTTTGTTCTTAGTTTCTCATCATAAGGGGTTTGTTTTGAATTTTATGTTGCTAAATGTATTTGAGTTTGTTGCATTGTTTAAGCGTTACCACAATAGTGTTTGCGTGTATGTTGCCTTCGTGTTTACCACAGCTTGTGGAAAAAATAGTTCTGATGAAAATGTGTTGCTTTTTTATTACCAACAGTGTTTTATGGTGGTTGTTAGTGTACTATAAAAGTACAAAACTAATTTTAGTCCTTCGGTAGTTTTGTACATTAACATTAGCTATAAATGTTATAGCAAAAAAGGCTTGGCAGTTCTGGCAACCTCAGCTGCCAGTTTTGTTTTGTTTTTTTACAGTATGTTTTATTTAGTCTCTTACACTCATCAAGACTGCATTAATTTGATCAAAAATACAGAAAATGAATTTTGAATTTTCATCAGCCACTGATATGCTGATTTATTATTTTTAGAATAATATTTATATAATTATCTATGTTGGCTACAGTTGTGCTACCAAATATTTTTTTGGAACTTTTGATACTTTTTTCAGCATTTTTTGATGAATAAAATGTTAAAAAGAACAGCATTTATTCAAAATATGAATCTTTTCTAACAAGTCTTTGCTATCACTTTTTTTTTAATCAATTTAACACATTCTTGCTGAATAAAATTATTAATTTCTAAATTTATATTATACATTTACTGATAAATATTTTTTTTTACTTTTTATTCATCAAAGAATCCTGAAAAAGAGTATCATAGGTTTCAAAAAAATATTAAGCAACACAACTGTTTCCAGCACTGATAATAAATCAGCATATATTAGAATGATTTCTGAAGGATCGTGTGACATTGAACATATAGTAATGATGCTGAAAAATTCAGCTTTGATCACAGAAATAAATTCGATTTGTAATGTATATTAAACTAAAGAACGTTATTTTACATCATAATAATATTTCACAATATTTCATTTCTTTCTGTACTGTTGATCAAATAAACGCAGCCTTGATGAGCATTAGAAACGTATTTAAAATACATGAAAAATCTTACTCATCCCAAACGTTATTTCAAGTTATATTGAGTATTTCTAGTCATTATTAGCTAAAATTAGTCCCTTTCACCGTTGCTCTAAATTTTTTTAACATCTAGACTGCATTGTTATTTTAGTATCATTGAAATACTATTATTATTTTTATTAATAATACAGTTTGGTGCCTTTTTGAGCAATCTCGTGACAAACTTTGGATAAATAATCAAAGAGAAAATGTATTGGCATCTGTTTATAAACATCTATTTGACTGAAGATGAACATATGCACTTTTTCTCATTTGTGACCCTGGACCACAAAACCCAGTCATAAGGGTCAATTTTTTTAAATTAAGATTTATACATCATCTAAAAGCAGAAAGGGTGCAAAAAAATCTAAATATTCAAAAAGTTGTCCAAATGAAGTTCTTGGCAATGCATATTACTAATCCAAAAATAATTTTTGATATATTTACGGTAAGAAATTTACAGAATATCTTCATGGAACATGATCTTTACTTAATATCCTAATGATTTGTGGCATAAAAGAAAAATGTATCATTTTGACCCATAGAGTGTATTTATGGCTATTGCTACAAATATACACGTGCTACTTAGGACTTATGGTCCAGGGTCACATTTATGCATTCGGCATATAGTTTTTATCCAATGTGACTTGCATTCCATTTAGACTTTTTTTGTACCATTTGGGGATCGAACCCATGACCTTGGGGTTGCTCGTGTGATGCTCTACTGTTTGAGCTGCAGTAATGTGGCTAACTTGTAGCTTTGACCCATGTGGCTCAGGACTCTCACCCGAGCCAGGCGAGCAGCTTTCGTTCGTCAGCTCATGTGTCACAATCATTTCTCGCCCCGCTGTGTGGATGCAGATGGTTGTCATGGGAGCGGGGGTTGCTGTGGAGACTGTGCTGCGCTCATATGAGTGAGAGAGTTTCAACAGGTATCAGTTTGACAGAGATGCAAAATTCTGTCATCATTTACTCGCCCTCTTGTCATTGCAAACCCGTGTGACTTAGTTTTTTGGTGTACATGCGCTTTTTCTTATAAAGCGTTTAGTGACCAAAACAACAGCATAAAAGCAGTAGTTTAATAACTTGTGTACATGCTATATTTTAAGTCATTCAAGTCATAATTTTTATCAAATGACATGTTTTATTATTACTAGCTAATAAAAAAATATATAATGCCTTGCACATCTGAATCATTTATAGGTGTGTAGGATGGAAGTACATTATAAAGTAAAAAAACTACTTTAACTTGCATCATCACAAAAAAATATTTATTAATGAGCAAAATTTTTGTCTTTCAACCTTCCTCAGGCTTACAACAAATTATCAACGAATTTAAATGCATATGTTTTTTATTTTTAATGTATTTACTAAATACATTTCTTATCGTTATTAGCTAAAATGATTCCCCTTTGGCCTATTCATTTTTGCATTGCATTTTTAACATCTAGACTCCAGTGACATTTTAGTAGAAGTGAGCTACTAATATAGTTTTATTATTATTATTTAAAAAAATTGACTTTACATTTGAATTTTAATTATTATTATTAATTATATCTGTGTTTGTGTAGTTTTTATTCGTTTTATTTCATTTTAAATTCCAATATATTTTTTTATATTTTATAAATATTTAATAAATTTTAAAAGACAAATTTTGAAACATGAGATTTTCCCTTTAAAAAAAATGTAACCAATATTTTTATTTGAAAAAAGTTTTTTTTTAGACTTGTTTTAATTTAAATTAATATTATTATTAATTATGTGTGTGTGTGTGTGTGTGTGTGTGTGTGTGTGTGTGTGTGTGTGTGTGTGTGTGTACTTTTTATTTACTTTATTTAATTTGAATTGCAATATATTTTTATTATTTATTTTATTTTATACTGCAGGACTCATCTATTTTTAACATTTCGATTTTTAAACTGCATTTCTTTGCGTTTTTTTCTGAAACACAAAAGAAGATACTTGAAAACACAGTTTAAACATTTATTATTCATACAATAAAAGTAAATAGGGTCCAATGTCAAAATATCATCTTTTTGTGTTCTGCGAAACGAAAGAAAGTCATGCAGATTTGAAACAACATGAGATTGAATGAATGTTGACAGATTCAGCGCTATATAAATGCATCATTCATTCATTCATCATTCATTCAGATTTTCCCTTTTTAAAAAATGCAATAAATATTGATGATGTCACCATAATATTTGCATATTAAATGCATATATTTGCATATATTTAAACATTTATACAGATGCTTTGACTACACTGACTAAACCGTCAGAAACAGAGATGTGCAATAGTGTCATGATAATGACAAAGCAAAACTCAAGCATCACAGCTGTTTTACCAGAAACGTCAGCTGATTTATAGCCGTCCTGATCCCAAGCATACTCAGACTCTCTCTATGTCACTTCCTGTCTTCTGTTCTCTCACAGTCGCACACACACAGATGATGATATGGCTGTGGCAGTCCTCCACACAGTTACATAACACGGTTACATAACAGTGAGCCACTAACACATATACCAGTTCCTGTGATTATCTGCAAATGCAATTCTGCATCTAATTTAAATGCACAAGTAATTGGACAGAATAGTGGCGACTCGTTCTTTAGGCATATATTGATTAAAACCCCCTGCATTCTGTCTTAGATGGGGACTTAATGGAATATTTTGAGTTCAGCTTTTATTTAAATTATTTTTGCATGTGCAACCTGCTGTTGATTAATACAGAAAATAATTTAGACTTAATGTACTCGTTTTTGTTTTTTGTTTTTTGAAAGAAATAACTTTTATTTAACAAGGATGCATTAAATTGATCAAAAGTGACTGAAGACATTTATGATAATGTTGCAAAGGTTTCTATTTTTTTTTAAAAATGCTCAAAAATGTGAATCAGCACAACTGTAATCAGAAATGTTACTTGAGGAGAATGATTTCTAAAGGATCATGTGACACTGAAGACTGGAGTAATGATGCTGAAAATTCAGCTTTGATCACAGGAATAAATTACATTTTAAAATATAGTCAAATAGAAAATAATTATTTTAAATTGTAATAATATTTCACAATTTTACATTTTTTACTGTATTTTTTAACAAATACGTGCAGCCTTGGTGAGCATAAAAGACTCAAAACCAAAGTTACTTTTAAAAGTAGTGCATTACAATATTGAGTTACTCCCTAAAAAGTAACTAATTATGTTACTTAGTTACTTTTTATGGAAAGTAATGCGTTGCCTTACTGTTGCGTTACTTTTTAAATCTGGGCGGGGCTTGCTTGTTTGTTTTTAATAGAAAAAGTTCTATTTTTTGCAAATGTCAAAGCCTTTTCACACCAAAAGCTTCGGGCTTAGAGAAAAATAAATTGACGTCTGTACAGTAGACCGCAGAACTACTAACTAAATAATGTCAACTCTTCAGCAATAAAGGAGTAAAAGGAGTAATTTTTGGTTATTAGTATGGATGAATTGGATCATCGAAGGTCGGCAGCAAAGACATTGGTTAATAAAATGGGATTAAATACATAAAGGATATTTGTATTTTTTAACATATTTAATTATTGCAGGTTTGCATTGAATTTCACTGTTTTTATTCATTTTGAGGAATACTATATCTGTTTTTTAATGAGTGAGATAATTTAATTGAGAGCTTTTAATCAATAAATGGGGGAAAAAAGTAACTAGCGTTACTTATTTGAAAAAGTAACTCAGATGTTTTCTTGTCAATTAAAAAGTAATGCGTTACTTTACTAGTTACTTGGAAAAAGTAATATTATTACGTAACTTGCGTTACTTGTAATGCGTTACCCCCAGCACTGCTCAAAACATTAAAAAACATACTGACCTCAAACCTTTGAACTATAGT
This sequence comes from Garra rufa, assembly GCF_049309525.1. NCBI lineage: Eukaryota > Metazoa > Chordata > Actinopteri > Cypriniformes > Cyprinidae > Garra > Garra rufa. Next base: position 38,574,122 of record NC_133373.1, read on the forward strand.
GTGAATAAACTTTAGGATATGCAACAATTGTGCTGTTTTTAAAGTATTAGGACACTAGGGCTATCAAATTAATGCACTAACGTAGTTTAATTCATTTTTCTCCATGCTGGACTGTGTTTACAACTTGTGTTTTGGATGCTTTCAATGTCAAAACCTCAATGTGAAATACTCTGACAGCTGCAGATGAGTGTTAGATGAAGAATAAATCCACTTCGCTTGTGTGTGTGTGTGTGTGTGTGTGTGTGTGTGTGTGTGTGTGTGTGTGAGAGAGAGAGAGAGAGAGAGAGAGAGAGAGAGAGAGAGAGAAACTCAGACGGATCTCTGACAGTTTTATAGTGATTAATCTATGAGTGTTTATCTGTCAATCTTATTTACACCTCTTCCATCACATTTCCTTCCCACTTCCTTTTCTCCTCTATTTCACCTCTGTGTTTCACTCTGTTCATTTTCAGTGCGTTTAGGATGATGTCTCAAACTACAGTCTCACTGGATCAGAGTTATATAGAAATATACAAGTGCATACATACCCGTATATGTGTGCTTGTGTGGTTATTTGGCATGTGTGCTGATAACATTCCTCCTCTAAACAGAGCAGCTTGTAAAACCGACTGGCTTCTTGCTGTCGCAGAGGTGAGACCATTGAATTTAATGCTTAGAGAAGATCAGATAGTAATGGCCAAGGAGAAATGAAAAAGAACACAATAAACAAACGCTCAGCAGCGCAGATCCTCAGCTCAGTGTCTCAGAGTGTGGCTGACTATCACTTCATCAGCATTATTTGCACACAGAATTACTTCTGTCAGTGATTCCATGTTTATTCAGGTTGTTGTGAAATGTTTGTTTGTTCATTTCGAATGTGAAGCACTTGATGCAGATGATCTGCTGTACGCAACATGGACTTGTGTTTTTGTTTAGTAGTAGTTTATGAGCTTTGCATGACTGTGTACTGGAGTAAAGCTGGTTTAGATGATGCCTGCTTGGTTTGTGTCTGATTTAGTATCTCTGCTGCACTTCAGTCTTGTAAGATTCAGTTAAAGACTTCTAAAGTTGCTTTAAAAGAGGCTCCAGATTTGAATTGCACATACAATTTCCATCCAGTTTTGACATGAACTAATAAACCTAATATGATGCATATTTGTCAGTCATACATAAATAAAACAGGTCAGATTTCTGCACTCAAAAAAGAAAGAAAAAATGTAATAAATGCATTTTGAAAATATGATTCTTTAAATAAAGTCAAAAATCAAATATATGCAAATAGTTATTAATAAACTATGCCTTTATATATATATATATATATATATATATATATATATATATATATATATATATATATATGTATGTATCAAGGCATAGTTTATTAATAACTATTTGCATATATTTGATTTTATGTAAAGAATCATATTTTCAAAATGCATTTATTCAACTTGTTTAGAATCAACATTCCGAAAACAATTACTTGTATTGATTTAAAAAGTATAAAAAAAAGTGGAACAAGCAACATTCATTTAGTTAAAATGAATAAGATTGAAACTAGTTGGATTTATGGATGGTAGTGTGTTTGAAACGTAGTCAATTTATTAGTACTATTGCAGAAATCTGACCATTTTATTTATGTATGACAAATATGCAAGAGATAAGGTTTATTTCTTTGTGCAATCCAAATGAATGGAAATTGTATATATGCAATACAAATACATCAATCTTACATTTATGGGTGCATGTTTCAATTTTACCTTTCATGTATAGGCATATCTGACAACCACTTTTTGAAGATGTCCTCATAGAGAAAAATATTAATATATAAGGTTTTCTTTTTGTAATTTTCATCATTTTCATCAGTCAGATGCATAATGCACAAAAGCACTTGTGAAACTTGCAAAGTTGCCAGATTTTGCAAGGTTGGTCAGTGACTTTCAGGTGTTTGAAATACTGTATATTTAAAGATTTAATTTGCACTCATTACTTCTGTGATTTATGCACAGCTGTTAAAGTATCATATATTGAGTTTGTTGCTCATTATGAGTCGTTTATCAGTTAATATAATCCATTTTAGATTGACTGAAATGACACACAAACACAAGTCAAACTGGTTTATATGGTGTATTTTTGTCCTAATAAATACCATACAGTACATTTTCAGTTATTGTGCATTAACGTAAACTACAAGTTTGTAAGTTATACACCTGGATGTGTGTTTGTGTGAGTGTTCATTCTCCATTTGTCTGTTTCTTTTTCCTCCTCTTTCTCTCTAATGTTTTTTTCGGATCATAATTCCTGCCTGCTCTTTCTCTGTGGGCTTCTCTCTCTCTTTCTCTCTCTCTCTCTCTCTCTCTCTCTCTCTCTCTCTCTCTCTCTCTCTCTCTCTCTACTCCTCCTCCTCTTCTGTCTCCATCCATATGTGTGTGTTCACTTCCTCTCTGTGTCAGAGTCTGTATGTGTGTGTGAGATCTCAGTCTTCATGTAGATGATGGTAAGTCCTAACTCTTTCTCTGGCATTTGATGTTTCTTGAGTCAGAAGATACTTGTGTTTATATTATAATCCATTTGATAGTTTAATAATCAGTCAGATTGTGTATAAAGTGAATTTTGTGCTTTTTTTTTTTTTTTTTGAAGTGTATGTGTATTTGATTGTGATGTGTAAAGAGAGAATGATGATAGATGGTAGAGTTGTGGTGATAGAAAAAATACCGAATACATAAAACAAACTTGTTGCTGTGAGGTTTGCATTCATCAGTTCATCCATCTGTCCATCCGTCGTCTTGTGTGTGTTCTTTGTCTATAAATCTGTAACTAAAGATTTTTGCATAATAATTAGTCTCTTGGCAATTTGTCCAATGTGATACTGTCCATTTGCGTCTAAATGTATATATATTTTGTCTCGTACATTTGATATTCATCACAAAGGATGAGATGTAGAAGATCAGATTGCATTCGTTCAGATGTTTGGCTGAATTATGAGTATGTTAGATAACTCCCTAAAGCTGCTTTCATGAATTTAGGAATGGTTTTCAAATGCCGTCTGCCAAAAATCTTGAGTAAAATAATCACTTTAGGTATGAGACGCTTTTGAACAAAAGTGTAAAATTATCACTTGATGTTTTGAGACTCTTGACTTAACGTTCAATTAGTAAATGCTTACGTTGTGTTGGCTAAAATAAACTATAGATTTTCAGTTTTAAGTTTATATTGTGTTAAAATATTTTTTTATTGATTAATTGATTTATTTCAGTGTTTGATTATTTTGTTATTTTAATAAAATAATATTAAATATTCCTATATTATATTAATATATTTTGTTTTTTATTTAGTTGTTTATGTTGATTTTTATTATAATACTATGATTTTTATTTTAATTATTACTATTATGAATGATTATACTGAACACAGAGTGTTCAAATCAATTGGAAATTGTTACAAAACAGTTTTATCACAGTTTTAGTTTGAAGATACCAGCATTATCGCCTTTTAGCAGTAGACAGATATAAATGTGTAAAATGACTCAACTCAGCTGATAATGACAGGCCACTGCTTATTTCATCCAATTATGATATAATATGTTTACTTTTTATGAAAATTAAGGGGAGACACTGCAGGCAAAAACGCTGTTTTCTCATGCACCTGTCAAGTTTGAGATTTTGGGCTTTTTTTTATAAAGTGTTTTTTCAGACTAGTAAAAAGAAAACATCAAAAATACACTATTAAGTGTTTCTTTTATAGCACTTTATCTATTTGTGTCAATAGATTTCAATTACAATACATATTTTTAAAGGCCATTTCCTTTTTTTCTTTTACACTTAGCCATAAATCTCCACTTCAGTAGCACTTCCACACACTAAACTTGACATTTTTATTCCTGTCTATATCCTGAAGGCTTTTACAGAGGGATTTGTTCATATATAATTTGCTTTATTATATACAACATTTTATTTCCCAAAAATTGCGAAAATATAATGTTTTCTGTCTGAGTATTTTCTGAATTATGGAGTGACAAAATGACATACCTAAAATTCCTTCTGTAAAAACATTTGACTTTAATATGTCAAAAATATTAAACAAGAGCTTTGAAACTGACTTCATCCAGTGTTTCGATTTTTGTACTAGAAATGTATGCAAATTAGCGCATATTTCAATAAATAATAATCATTTGCATATTTAAATCTAACATTTTAGAAAACTTGTAATACAAAAAATGTTTGCAATAGCAATGTAATCAATCGATAACTATTAGTTATTTTTTTACCCTATTCACTTGCAGTGTCTCACGGAAATGGACAAAGCACTGAGGAATTATTATTAGCAGACATTGATGCTGTGAAGTTGCACTCACAGATTATGTTATCTGAGGTGTAGTTTCTCATCCTGATAGCTGCAGTACAGAAGCACCTACTACAGCATTATTAAACACAGCGCGGCAGAAATCGCTTGGCTATGCATTAGCAGTCTTGAGCAGATTTTGTGTGTCCTGTTAGCCACCCTCGCTCCCTTCAAAGGGGTCAAATCTGATGCTCGGGACCGAGCCAGACATGATATGAGCTTTTAAAGAGAGAGCTCATCTAAAATATAAATTAAGTTTGATTTACTCATTCTCATGTTGTTCAAACTTGTATTTATGCATTTTAATTGCATATAAAATTTCTGTGTATTTGGATTAAACAGTTTAAACATAAACAGAGTGGTAAATTCAGTGTGATGCATTTTTGCCAGTCATACATAAATGAATCAAGCAGTAGATTTCTGTAATAAACTTGATGTGTTTTAAAAACACAATGAATAGGCAGCTTTATATATTTATCATTAATAAATCCCATTTGTTTCAGTCTCATACATAAAATCAAGCAAGATTAACTAATTTAATCTTGCTTTTTTTGCAGATTTTTGCAGATTTAAATCCATGTTCATACTTTTTAACTGATTAAAATCAATTGTTTTAAATATAAATCTAATTATAATTTAGTTGCAAATACACACTATGACATGATTATTTATTTATTTATTTATTTATGAACTGTAATTTTTTTCTGTGCAAAAATTTTAAAGTTGCATATAAGTTTGTAACTACATTTTTTTCCATATTTGAGTGAATTATTTCTTTAAGTATTCATATGTGATAGCGCTCACAGCAGCTCAGCTGCCATCACCGCCTACTTAAAAAGTGTCTTATGAAATAGATACGCTTTATTACTTTCTCTTAGAGTAGCTCAGTGTTTTTAGCTCATCCTAGTATGTAGTTCAAGTGTCTCAGTTCAGGACCAACAAAGCTAAGGTCCTCCAGATCAAGAATACTAAATGCTGCAAATTTAGCTACACTGTTAAAAATAAAGATTCTAAAAACAGGTTTTGGTAGCAATGCCACAGAAGAACCATTTTTGGTTGCCTAAGAACATTTCATTGAGCAGTTTCTAAAACCTAGAACCATTTTTTTATACAGTGAAGAACATTTAAAAAAATCTAAATGATCTCTTTTGTGGAATGGAAAGATTACATGGATGTTAAAGGCTTCATGGAACCATCAATGCCAATACAGAACCGTTAAGTTGATACAATGTCAAATGCCAAATTTACCCTGCAAAGGTGTGCTTCTGAAGTGGCATTTAGATGTCTTTACACAGACTTAAGACTTGCCAGATACAGCATAAATGCATTTGCATAGCAATTACAACTGTACTACACTCTTAAAAATAAACATGCTTCAAAAGGTTTGTCACAGCGATGCCATAGAAGAACCATTTTTGGTTCCACAAAGAACCATTTGACAGAGCAATGGCGTAATCCTTTAAGCAGGCAGAAAGTCAAAAACCAGGGAGAGCAATCCAAAGTATCAAATAAACAAGGCTATGAAACAGGGCAAAAACAATGGCAAGGAACGGGGCAAAACTATGACAGAAAACAAAGACTAAACTATGACAAAAGAACAAAAACCGTAGCAATAACAATCCAAAATAAACAACAGTGGAGAAACGCTTGGTAGAGTCTGCTAGGCAAAACAATACTTCTCGAGGGCCTGTTTGGCATGGCCCTGCTTAAATGGCTGACAAACAGGAAGTAACCATAGAGGCAGCAGAGGGAGCAGCAACTGTCAGTGTGAGTAAGGGCTCCCTCTGCTGGCCTGGCGTTACAGATTCCTCCCCCTCTAGGAGCGACTCCGGGCGCTCAAACAAAACAAAGTCAGGTCCATGAAGGGGAACAGGTACAGAGTCAGGGCCTGGACCTTGGAGCAGAGGCAGACAGTGAAGCAATGGAGGTCCTGGGCCATGGAGCAATAGCAGACAGTGAGGCAGTGGAGGACCTGGGCCTTGGAACAGTGGCAGACAGTGAAGCACTGGAGGACCTGGACCATGGAGCTGTGACAGACAGTGGAATAATGGAGGACCTGGACCGTGGAGTGATGGCAGACAGTGAAGCTCTGGAGGACCTGGGCCATGGAGCAATAGCAGACCTGGATCATGCATGATCTCATGAAGCTCATGAGCTCATGAAGATCTGCTGTAACTTGGCTTGGCTCATGGAAATCAGCTGTGGTTTGGCTTAACATTGGTTGAAGTGATGCCAGCGGGGGCTGGCTTAGCTGACGTGAGTTTATGGAGACCAGCTGCTCGAGCCGATAGCAGCGGTGGGTCCTCCACACTAGACACCAACCACCTCGAAACAGAGTTCACATGATGAGGCTCAGACGTGGCAGCCATCTTGGCCGGGAACTCAGACGGGGCAGCCATCTTGTGGACTGGTTGTGGGAGGGCGGCCATGACAGGTGCAGACTCTGGACGGACAGGCATGGCGTGAGCAGGCCCTGGAGCGGCAGGCATGGCGTGAGCAGACCTTGGCTTGGTGGATGTGACTTGAGCAAACTTTGACTTGGCAGGCATGGCATGAACTGGCTTTGGCATGGTGGACATGACTTGAGTAGACTTTGGCTTGGCAGGCATGGCATGATAGGCCTCTGACATTATTTGAATAATTCCTGACATGACTTGAGCAGGCTTTGGTTTGGCCAGTGTGACATGAGCTGGTTGTGGTGTGGAGGTTACTGTGAGATTGCAGGGTCCCTCCTCTGCGATCCCAACGGTAAGAGGTGAGCCGCTCAAACGAAGTGCATAATCAATGTAAGTTTCAAGGGTCCAGTGTATCTTTCCTCCAGGAAACCCTGAGCGAATGGGTTCATCTAACCCATAGCGGAAAAGGTCCTTCAGAGCAATATCATTAAAATCAACTAAATGACACAGTCCACAAAAATCCTCTACATACTCCTCTATTGCTCGGTTATCTTGACAAAGGCAGAGGAGACGAGAAGTTGCCTGGTTCATACCTGCGATCGTGATTCCAAAAGCCGCTGGATTTTTGGGAGGCGAAGTATTCTGTAACAGGCAGGACTCTTAGGAAGCGTGTAAAATCCAAGTGCAGGCTTTATTCAAACAGATCGTGGTAATACAGGCAGGGTCGATATCCAAACAGACAGTGGCAACGAAGACAGAGCAATGGCGTAATCATTTAAGCAGGAAGAAAGTCAAAAACCAGGGAGAGCAATCCAAAGTATCAAATAAACAAGGCTATGAAACAGGGCAAAAACAATGGCAAGGAACGGGGCAAAACTATGACAGAAAACAAAGACTAAACTATGACAAAAGAACAAAAACCATAGCAATAACAAACCAAAATAAACAACAGCGGAGAAACACTGCTAGGCAAAACAATACTTCGCAATGGCCTGTTTGGTATGGCCCTGCTTAAATGGCTGACAAACAGGAAGTAACCATAGAGGCAGCAGAGGGAGCAGCAACAGTCAGTGTGAGTAAGGGCTCCCTCTGCTGGCCTGGCGTTACAATTCTTTAATCTAAACTGAAAGCAGTTCCACTCATTTTGTCCAAAATGACACAATTGCTTTTATCTCAAATAAACACTTAAGTTGTGCAAACACAACATCAGAGAAATAATAATTAAATGTCACTGTTTAGGTCAATGATTTTGGCTTCCAAAACTGTTCCAAAACCAGAAATTGCTGTTTTGTCCGAAAATTTACGTTTGCTGAAATTATTCTGCATCACTCATAGTAACTTTTTATATTTACACTTAGTACTAAAAAATATCCGTAAAAGTACTTCAATCTGTTAGAAATTATTTATTAGCCCAACATTTCTGTGTAATTTTATGTTTATTATATCCAACCTGATCTTATTAGGAAATGTAAGGTGGCCATTTCATATGAAATCCTACTGCAGTATGTGATTCATACTAAAATGTAAGATTTTTAGGAAAAAAGTAAGCATGATGGCCACCTATCAAACCAAACCATCACTGGGACATAAGCAGATTGTTTGAAAACCTACAAATGAGAGGAATGAATTAGCCAGCAATTTGGCAAGATGTAAAATAGTTAGCAACAATTGAAGATTATTGGAGTGTATTGAATCACCCTTGAGAAAAACACTTTTTTGAGGACATTGCACATGTGAAGCAGTGTGCCGTATACGCTGCAGTAACAGTGGCGTGTTTGTGTGTGTGTGGCGATAAATAACGCTTCTAAAGATTATATCTGTAGTACTTGAGTTTCACTTGAACATTAAACTCGGGTGGGCTGCCGCCTGCAAGATATATTACTCCCGTCCTGGACCACAAGGACACCTTGCATGCAGGAACGTGAGACGCAGTGCTGATTTTATGTGCAAAGTAGCAAATGATTCCTGTCAGATGCTGTGAGCATTTCAAGTTAATATGAAATCAAAACTGATGGTGTATACTTCAATATATGTTTTGGCTCTTGTTGTATGTGGTTCATCAGGGCATGTTAAACTAAAGAAAAAAATGTTTGCAATTAAAGCAATTTTCTTTTTTTTCTGCAAATGAGTTGAATTGATAAAATACAATGGCATAAACATGGTATTGTAGCATGCATGGATGTTTTATTTACCATTCAAAAGTTTGGAGTTGGAAAGATTTTTAATGTTTTTAAAAGTCTCTGCTGCTCATCAAAGCTGCATTTATTTGATAAAAAAAAAAACTGTAAAAACGGTAATGTTGTGAAGTATTATTACAGTTTAAAATAAATGTTTTCTTTGTGAATGTATTGCAAAATGTAATTTATTGATGTGATCAAAGCTGAATTTTCAGCATCATTACTCCAGTCTTCAGTGTAGAATTCTTTTGAAACTTTTAAAAATGTCTTCAATGTCACTTTTGATCGATTTATTGCATCTTTGCTAAATAAAAGTATTAGTTTAAAAAAAAAAACTTTCTGACCCCAAACTTTTGAATGGGAGTGTATACTAAGTATATATCTGAATTAATTTCTGAATATTTCCATAAATATTTATTATGTTGACATCAGTATTGTTGTTTTGAGAAATATCATCTTCAGTAATGTAGTTAGTTGCATTGTGGTCGTTTAGGGATTCTTGAAGGGAGGGAGTTGAAGTTGGTGTGTTTCAGTTGCAATTTGTTAAACGATTCACCCATCTTTCCATTTTTTGCTGTGTTTTCGTCTGTATGTGTTGTAAATCCAATATAAATTGGATTTAATGTGACAATATTTTTACATTTTTATCCCCAAGCTAAAATCAAACTGGGATCTATGGAACCCTATGTCTGCCACATAAGAAAAAAATCATGCTTTAGTAAGTCATAATTTTGGCGTAAGCCATAATATGAGATAAAAAGTCGAAATTATGACTTTAAAAATCAAAATACATAAAAAGTCATAATTTTGACATACTAAATTAAAACAATGGCATGCTAAATCAAATGTATGACTTAAATTGTAGCAATATTACACTTGGAGAATTATATCTTTTACTAATTCACAATTATTTCTCATAATTATGAATTTTTATGTTATAATTTCAACCTTTTATGTCATAATTTAAAGTAATAATTTGACCTTTTGTCAATTTCAGCTATTTTTTAAATAATTTTAACTTGTCATAATGTTTAACTTTCAAAGTCATTATTTGTACTTTTTCTCTCATATTTTAAACTTTGACCTTTGACATACCAAATCAAAATTATGACATACTAAATCATATTTATGACTTAAATTTATAGCAATATTCCACTAGGAGAATGATGTCATAATTTTAAAGTTTTATGTCATAATTAAAATTTTTAAATGAAGAATGTCATAAATTTGACTTAAAATCATTATGTTTAACTTTCAAAGCCATAATTTGTACCTTTTCTCTCATAATTTCAACTTAATTTAGCCATAATTTAGATTTAGTATGCCGTAATTTAGAATTTTTGACTTTTAAAGTCATTTCGACTTTTTTTTAAGCTAATAATTTACTTTTTATGTCATAATTTCAATTTAGCATGTCATATTTTCTACTTTATCTCATAATATTTACCTTTTTGTCATAATTTTAACTTTTAAAGTCATAAATTTGATTTTCATTTAATAATTATGACGTTAAAGTCATAATTATGACTTACTAAAGCATTATTTTTCTTATGTGGTGGAATTAGGCTTCCACAGGAATCAGAAATGATTGTCCACTAAGTAAAAGAGCTCAGGTTGATATTCAGAAAAACACATGAACTTGCATTGAAAATGTCAAGCACAAATCCCAGATAAGAAGCAAATACACGAGTGTAAGCGATGTATTTGCGTAGTTTCTGGGTTTTTTTTTTTTTTGTCTTCTGTTTCCAGCTGCTTTGGCTTGCGGTGCTCCAGCAGCCCTCCGGGCCAGCAGGGGGCGGCAATGTGTGTGTTTCAGCTTGGCTTTGCTGGCTCTTATATTTAATTGTCTTCTCTTCTCCCCCCTTCTCGTGGCACCCAGGCGCGGCTCCCCTCCTCTTCATCCACCCTAAGCATTGCTGAGGTATTCCTGCATGCGTCTCGGGCCGCATCGCCATGGCAACAGCTCTCCTCCACCTCGACGTGTTGCCATGCGACATGTTTCTTCCTGCCTGCGATGATTGTTGCTTCCTGCTCTGCCTGAAACCCTTCCTGTCTTGTCATGCATGCTTTTCTCAAGTGCAACTGAGCAAAAAATGACTGACAGTCATTTTTGTGACAATTTTAGATGTTTCACTGGTTTATCCATCAGAATAATCATATCAGTTTTTTTCTTTAAAATGTTTTAATGCATTTCCAACATTTTTTTTTTTTTTTGTGCATTCATCAAACACTTTTATGTATGTATGGCCAGAGGAGTTATTCTTACTAGTGATGGACTGATACAATATATTGACCAGGCCAGTTAATTAATAATATTTGAAGATGATATTTGACTATTTTGAGATTCTTTAACATTAAATTGTATTATTTATATGTTTGTAATAAATGAGCTTTGTTCTCTAGATTTTCCATATCAGTCAGTGATAAACCTGTATCAGTCGACCACTAGTTACTTCTGTAAAACATACATAACATCTAAAAGTGCAGTTATATGAGCTAAACATACTCACTTTTCATTTCTCACTCGCTGCATTTTTCACATCTTGGGAACCACTTTGATCTTTGAAAAGACTTTTCGAAAAAGTTTTTAAAATATGTTTTAATCAGTAATCCATACCAGAAATTGATAAATTTCAACTTGATCAATTATCAAAAATAATAATAATGATAATAAAGTAACAAATGGATAATATGAAAAAACAAATAAATAAATTGGATTGCAAAAAAAGTCAAATTGTATTGTTGATACATAAAATAGATAAAAGAGTAGCTTTTTTTTTTTTTAATGAATATTCCAGCCATGTACCATAAATTAAAAGCTTATACATAACGCTTGATCACAAAACTAGTTGTAAGTAGCACGGGTATATTTGTAGCAATAGCCAACAATACATTGTATGGGTCAAAATGGTCAATTTTTCTTTTATGCCAAAAATCATTAAGTCAAGATCATGTTCCATAAAGATATTTTGTACATTTCCTACTAAAATCAAAACTTAATTTTTGATTAGTAATATGCATAGCTAAGAACTTCATTTGGACAACTTTAAAGGCAATTTTCTCAATTTTTTTGCACCCTCAGATTCCAGATTTTCAAAAAGTTGTATCTCGTCCGAATATTGTCCTATCCTAACAAACCATACATCAATGGAAAGCTTATTTATTCATTTGTATAAATCTCAACCCTTATGACTGTTTTTTTGGTCCAGGGTCACATAAATTATACTGAATGACTTACATCTTATAAACTGGATTGAGATGTTTTTATTTAGTATTCCGTTATTTGATAATGTGTAAGAAAAAAATAAATACATAAAAAGTATTTATACATGTTTATAATTTTTTATTAGCATGATAGCTTGATTAAATTTTTTTAAATTGTGGTGTTTTTATAATTTTTTTTAGTTTTTAATTAAAAAATATATATATATATATAATTATTATTATTATTATTATTATTTTATTTTTTTATTAAATACTAAAAAAAAATTATGGGCAACCAAATTTTTTTCAGATTTTATTGCAGACGTTATGAAAAAAAATTAAAAGTAGCTATTTTTGTTCTTAGTATGACCGTAAAATGGTTTAAATGTTGTCTTTTTCCAGTAACAATTAATTCATTTATTTTAAATGAATTGTTAAAACCTTTTTTGTCATATTGTATTGCTTTGAAGTGTTTTTAGAGAAAAATAGTTCAGACTTTCTTTACATTTATAATGATTTTACTCTGTTGTATAGCTTAAATTCAGTTACTGTCTACTTTTTGTTATCTGCTTGTATTGTAGCTTGACTAAGTTGTCCGAGATTCAATCTGAATAGCTTTAAGCTTGCCAAACTATAGTAGCCCTAATATGTCAAAGCACTTAAGTGTCACTCAAGATATTTCTCCAGCTCCATGATTTATTTTCTCTTGGTTTGTTTCGAGTCACTCACGATTTACAGCATTAGATTAGTTGGGTTGCTTTTAACGCGGGTGAGTTTTCATTTTGCTCAGCTGCTCATGTTTTCATTGTTCCGGTGCACATCACAGCAGTGTTATATTACTGTGTGTTGTTGAAGAGAGTTAGTGTATTTGTGTGTTTGTGTTAGTGTTTGTGGCAGCGCATGCTCATACACGTGTTTGACCAAATGCGGATAGATTTTGTATCTGTGCCTGTTGGGTATGGAGACGTTTGTGAATGGTAGTGTGTGTGAGCTTGTGTTCGGGGAGTGACTATCCTGTGGCTTCCTCCAGGCGTCGCGGCGAGAGTTCAGAGCACACCTGGATGAGGTCATCACACTCAAGTCAAGGTACTCTACCTTGGACCAGGTAAAGAGCCCATCTTCAATCATAGTTTGAGACATATGCAGCTTGTAAACATGATTTTAGCACTGGCAGCTAATAAAGCAGCTCAAATACAGGAAAGATTAGTTAGTTTTGAACAAAAACCAACCTCTGCCAACCATAATGCCACTACAGCACAGGTATCAGTGGGTTTAAGTGTTTAAATCAAGCTAAAACACCGTATGGTTAGCATTATTTCTTTAGGAATATAAACTCATCAACATTTGCCATCATTTACATTGTAACTGCAGTATCCACCCTAAAATCTAAGTTTCTACAGTTAGTAGCCTATTGGGCAAAAAAATGTGGTGTGGAAATGTTTAAGTTTCACAAACATTTACGAAGAAACGACACGTAATACATGCAATTAAATGTCAAATTTTAAAGCAGAAAAACTCAAATAGTTTTTTCTTATAAAATATACTACAATAATGTTTGTTTGCAACAATGAAATAATACAAAAACAAAAGATTATGAAAGCTTTTTTTTATATTATATCCTAAAACAGTGCAATGCAGTGCACATTTCCCATGACATTTTGACAAGTAAAAATGATTTTGTCATTTTATCACCCGATACAGTAAAACAAAATATTTTCAAAGATATTTTAGAATATACAAAAAAATGACCAAAATTTTTTTTAACAATATTTGTTCTAATATGTTTTAAAATATAGTATATGGTAATATAATACATATATTGATCATTTTAAATATACTTTTAAAGTATATAAAAAAATATTATATATATATATATATATACACATACATATATATATATATATATATATATATATATATATATATATATATATATATATATATATTTAATTATTACAAATTTGCACTCCATTATTACCATGTTAATTGTTAAATATAATACATTTTGGTGTGTGTGTGTGTATATATATATATATATATATGCAGATTCATCCATGTTGCCACCTGATTGCTGTATGCTATATAATACATTTTATGTTCTTTTTTCTGGCATTTTAATCTAAAACACTTTACAACCAAAATAATTTTGCTTACCATCACCACCATTTTTTTTTAATGTGTGATGTTGTTCGTATTAAGGATTTATTGGCGTGTTTGTAGCAGTATGTTTGGTGTATGTGTGTTGGGGTTTTTAATATTTATATAGGTGATTTTATTAATTTTTTAATTTTTATTATTTTTTGATTTTGTGTTTTCACTTTGTTTAGTTACAATTTCAGTAATTTTGTGCTTTTGTCAGTTTTATACAGCAGTATGTCTACACTGTAAAAAAAAACAATTTGTTGAGTCAACTTAAAATAATGTGTTGCCCTGCTGTCTTAGATATTTGAGTTGATTCAACTTAAAATTTTAAGTTGTCACTTTGTACAACTTAACATTTCAAGTTGACTAAAATTCTTTGAGTTCACTAAACCTATTATTTTAAGTTGACTCAACAAATTGTTTTTTTCAGTGTAGAAACCCACACCCCAGTTTTATTACATATACTCTTAAAAATAAAGGGTGTTTTCACAGCAATTCCATAGAAGAACCATTTCGGGTTCCCAAAAGAACCTTTTGTGGAATGAAATGGTTCCATGAATGTTAAAGGTTCTTAATGGAACTGTCAATGTCAATAAAGAACCTTTGTTTTTAAGAGTAATTAACGGTAATTAGAGATTTGTTGTGCCATTTTGTGAATATCTGTATTCATTCCACTTTCATTTTTTTCATTTTTTTCACAAATTACAAAATCACAATTACTGAACGTTCAAAAACAACATGAGCTGAAAGATGATTTATTAGCTATCATGTGACATCACAAAAAAATAATCATCTTGGCAATTTCTGGTACACCTATTGCAAATTAGGTCAGCGCTTGTATTAATTAATCCACATCTAGGATATTTAATGAGGGAATTGTTTGATGAACTGATATCCCAGTGCTTTTACAGTTGTTGTAATGAAAGCCTTACTTAGTGTGATTTAATTACTAGTTTCATTTTAATACGATACAGTAAAACTGTCATTATTGCAACATATGGCAGGTGTGTGTGTGTGTGTGTGTGTGTGTGTGTGTGTGTGTGTGTGTGTGTGTGTGTGTGTGTGTGTGTGTGTGTGTGTGTGTGTGTGTGTGTGTGTGTGTGTGTGTGAACGTCCTTCTGTCTGCTTAAAATGTCTGTCAGTTGATCTCTGATTTGGTTGTTTTGATGCTTCAGTTTCTCTGTTCTTATCTTCTTCTGAGTTCACTTTAAGGTCAGCATGAAATTAAAATGCACTTTATTTACTACTTAAAGGATTAGTTCACTTCCAGAACAAAAATGTACAGATAATGTACTCACCCTCTTGTCATCCAAGATGTTCATGTCTTGTCAAAAGAAATGTTTTTTTGAAGAAAGCATTTCAGGGTTTCTCTCCATATAATTTTGGGCGTTCAAACTTGGGGGCACCATACATATCCATTATATGGAGAGAAATCCTGAAACGTTTTCCTCCAAAAACATAATTTCTTTACGACTGAAGAAATTAAGACATGAACATCTTGGATGAAAAGGGGGTGAGTAAATTATCTGTACATTTTTGTTCTGAAAGTGAACTAATCCTTTAATACTTTCTTAATACATGTTCCTGCAGTTGTAATTATTAAAATGGATGGTGCATAACATTTCATGTTGACTTTGGACTGTTTTGTCTGATTGGCTATGTAGTCCTCTTTAAAGCTTGACTTTAAAGGGATAGTTCACCCAAAAATAAAAAATTAGCTGACAGTATATTCACCCTTGGGGCATTCCAAGATGTAGATGAGTTTGTTTCTTCACCAGATTTGGAGAAATGTAGCATTTCATCACTTTTTCACCAATGGATCCTCTGCAGCGAATGGGTGCCGTCAGAATGAGAGTCCAAACAGCTGATAAAAACATCACAATAACCCACAAGTAATTCACATCACTCCAGTCCATAAGTTAACATCTTGTGATGTTAACTTAAAGCTGAATGTTTGTAAGAAACAAATCCATCATTTAGACATTTTTAAATTCAAACCATTGCCTCCAACTAAAATACAAGTTTATAATCCTTAATAACACTTCCTTTTGTGACAAAGTCGCCTTGTCTGAATCAGGGGAGAAATCTGCACAGTTCAAGCATTAATTACAAGCAAAAACAGTCAAGCAACAAATATGTGGGTAGATTTTGATGTGAGAGACAACAGGATATGGACTTTTTAACTGCAGGACGCATTATTATGGTTTATGGATATTTTGGCCAGAAATTACGTGTAAAGTCAAGAACACCTGATAGATGGACTGAAGTGGATTATTTGTGGATTATGGTGATGATTTTATCAGCTGTTTGGACTCTCATTCTGACGGCACCCATTCACTGCAGAGGATCCATTGGTGTACAAGTGACAGAATGCTACATTTCTCCAAATCTGATGAAGAAACAAACTCATTTGGATCTTGTTGGCATGGGGAGTACATTTTAGCAATTTTCTTTTGAGTTGTGGGTGAACTATTCTTTTAAGGTGTCAGTGTTTGAGTTCAACTTGTATTATTCTTGCCACTTAAATGTAATTGTAAATGAAATGTTCACTAACAACATCTAGTTCATGTGACACCTAAGAAGTTCTCTTTGTCTGTCTGTCGCTGTATCTTTGAGTTGCCTGCCGCTCTGTTTTCTGTTGGACTGTTTCTTCTGTTGCTTGTAACTGATGGACTGATGACTTTATCTCCGTAAGCTCCAGTGTAGGTTGGAGGTGCTTAAAGATGATCGCCGTGGCCATAGGACCTTCAGTTCTCGAGTAACTATCCCAGAACCATCAGCCCTTCACATGCTAAACTCTCTTTTTGTCTTCTTCCTCCTATTTGCTTTTGTATCTTTCTTTTAGCATTTCCTTATCTTATTTTGCTTTTCGTTTTGTATGTTTTGAATATGATATGTACGTGATTTACATATATTTGTATATTTCATTACAAAAATAGGGTGTGTACATTTATGAAGAACTGAACTTTATTTAAAAATGTTTTACCTTTTAAGACATTGTTGCTGCCATTGTCTGTCCTTTTATTTGATATTGTGAATATTTTTTTTAAATTGACATTCTGTGAATAGAGTACAAATTTATGTCTTATTAATTTTTTTTAATCAATGCAAGTAATGCAATGCAAAAGAATTTGAGCTATTACTCAAACTACACTCAAAAACTATTTAGGCCCGTGTTAGGTATTTGTGTATGCAAATTGCATGTAAAATTTACATTCATATGAATTACACAGTTTTATTATAAACAGATGAACTTAATGTAATGCATATTTGTCAGTCATACATAAACGAACCCAGTAAGATTTTTGCTCTCCAAAAAAAACAGTTATTTTATTTTATTTTACTATTATTTTACTATTTTATTTTATTTTTGTTTTATTATTTTATTTTGTTTTACTTAAGTACATAAATACATTTTAAATTCAGTCAGACATAAATGAATATTGAATATTTAATATTATTTTATTTTATTTTATTTTTTTAATTACATAAATACGTTTTAAATTCAGTCATACATATATGAAACCGCTAAGATTTCTGCACTCAAAAAGAAAATCTGGACATAGTTGATTGTTCTTTATTACATAAATACACTTTAAATTCAGTCTTACATAAATGAAAAAGAAAAATTTTCTGCACTCAAAAAAAAATCAGGACTTATTTTATTGTTCTCTATTTTTTTTTTTTTTTTTTTTTTTTACTTAATTATTTTTTATTTTACCTAATAAGTACATAAATACATTTTGAATTTAGTCAGACATAAATGAAACCGGCAAGGTTTCAAAAATTTATAAATTCAAAATTTTATTTTATTTTATTTTATTTTATTAATTGCATAAATACATTATAAATTCAGTCTTACATATATGAAACCGACAAGCTTTCTGCACTCAAAAAAAATCAGGACATAGTTGATTATTCTTTATTATTTAATTTAATTTAATTAAATTTTATATTTAAGTACTTAAATACATTTTCAATTCAGTCATACAATAATGAAACCGGTAAGATTTCTGCATTTTAAAAAAAAAATCGTTTTTTTACCTTCACTATTTTATTTTATTTTATTATGTGTTATTTTATAATCATAGTTTCAAATCCACATGACTATGTTTATTGTATATAATATACTTTTTTAAATTTATCAAGTTAAAAAGTATAAACGTTTAAAATATGGCTAGTTGTAAAATAAGCAGTGTTCATTTAGTTAAAAGTTAATGAGATGCAAAATTCGAAACAAATGGATTTATTAATGCTAAAAATATAAACCTTTTATTGTGTATTTAAAACACATTTGATTTGTTAATACCCGTTTCATTTATGTATACCTGACAAATATGCATTACATTAAGTTTATTATATACTAAAACTGTATAATGTAAATGTATGGAAACTGTATATGCAATTTAAATACACAAATCTAAGATTTCTATATTTGATTTAGGCCTAAATATTTATTTGGGTGTATTATCTGACATACAAAATTAATATGCCACAAAAAGTAGTAGCATAAAATGGTGATTTTAGTCTAAATACGTAGCTGTTATTGAACCTGTGCAATGCAAAGCCACAAACAAAGAGTCAGATTACAGAAATGAATCCCCTGTGTGTTTGTTTGTTCCCTTTTTTCAGAAGTTACTGTGTTTTGGGGCTTTTGCTGACATCATCATCTTGTTTGATTTATTATTCCCTCTCTGCTCGCTGCGTTTTGCTCTTTCAGCTGTTCTGTGCGTCTCTCTCTCATGTTTCATGAGCTCTTGTGCTGTTCGGGGTCTC
Source organism: Garra rufa (assembly GCF_049309525.1). NCBI lineage: Eukaryota > Metazoa > Chordata > Actinopteri > Cypriniformes > Cyprinidae > Garra > Garra rufa. Next base: position 38,593,134 of record NC_133373.1, read on the forward strand.
GCGCTCTCCTAATTGTCTTTCTCTCCTCCTTCAGTTCTTCAGTCGTTCTTCACTATGCTGTCTGCTTCTCCTCAGGCAGCAGTAGTTCTTCAGGAACATTTCACTCCATCTCCTTCTCGCTGTAGTGCACTAGAGAGTCTATTAGAGCTTTCCTGCCACTGATTATAGGGTGGTTTTCACAAGTACAGTCATCACAAACTACCACTCCAGTTCAGAGAGATTGAGCAACATGTTGAGGTTACAGAGAGGACAACAAGAGAAAAAGAGCGTTATTAAAGAGGAGAACGTATGAATGAAGATAGAGTGGAAAAGAGACACATCCCAGTTTTATGTAATTGGAATAGAGTAGATTACATCTTTGATATTTCTTTCATTAGACAAGTTTGTCTGTTGTCATCCATGTATTTTTGGTCTGGTTTAGATCAGGTCATGATCAGTTTGGACAGGGTCAGAGGTCAGTTAGCTGGTATCACTGATACACTACTGTTCAAAAGATTTTTTTAAAGAAATTCATACTTTTATTCAGTAAGGATGCATTAAATTGATCAAAAGTGACAGTTAAGGGGAGACACTGCAGGCAAAAGCACAGTTTTTTCAGGCATGTGTCAAATTTGAGATTTTGGGATTTTTGTTTTTTCATAAAGTGCTTTTTCAGACTAGTGGAAAGAAATTATCCAAGAGACACTGTTAAGTGGTTCCTTTATAGCACTTTATCTATTTGTCTAAATATATTTCAATTACAATTAATATTTTTAAATCCAGTTTTCTCAAAATTCGTTTTTTCTCCTACACTGAGCCACTTCAGTAGCACTTACACACACCAAACTTTACATTTTTTATTCCTGTCTATATCCTGAAGGTTTTTACAGAGGGATTTGTTTATATATAATTTGCTTGATTATATACAACATTTTATTCTGCCAAAAATTGTGAAAATATAGTGTTTTCTGAATTATGGAGTGATGAGATACCCAAAATTCCCTCTGTAAAAACATTTGACTTTAATATGTCAAAAAAAATTAAACAATAATTTTGAAACTGACGTCATCCAGTGTTTAGATTTTTGTATTAGAAATGTATGCAAATTAGTGCATATTTAATTAAATAATGTCTCATTTGCATATTTAAACCTAACATTTGAGAAAAATGTTTGCAATTATCAGTGCAATCACTCAACTGGGTAATCAAGGCGATAACTATTCGATTTTTTTTACCCTATTCACTTGCAGTGTCTCGACATTTATGATGTTACAAAAGATTTCTTTATAAAAATGTTGTTCTTTTGAACTTTCTAATAATCAAAGAATCCTGAAAAGTAAAATGCATTACGGTTTCAACCGTTTTTAACATTGATCATAATCAGAAATGTTTCTTGAGCAGCAAATCAGCATATCAGAATGATTTCTGAAGGATCGTGTGACACTAAAGACTGGAGGAATTAAGCTGAAAATTCAGCTTTGATCACAAGAATAAATTACATTTTACAATAGATTCAAATTGAAACCAGCTATTTTAAAGTGTAATAATATTTCAAAATTGTACAGATTTTGCTGTATTTTTGATCAAACAAATGCACGCTCTGTGAGCATCTGAGACTTTTCTCAGAAACGTTAAATATCTTTTGAACTTTTGAATGGTAGTGAATCTCTCTCTGTTTCTTCTCATTACATCCCAGAATTCCCAGCTTCATGTTTGTCTCTGCATTTCATAATATGACAACAGCATGACATTGCGTATTGTTTTCTGGGGTATAGTAGCAAACATCTCATAAAAGCATGAAAAAACACACACATTTAAATATTAACCGTTTTTCTTTTTCCTCCCTTGTTTTCTTTCTTCAGGTGCAGTCACGATGCAGCAGCAAAGAAAATATCTTACGAGCAAGTATGTTTCTTCATAAAATGACTTTTTTTGTGTGTTTGTAAACCATGTGATTATGAAATATCAATATCTCTGAGTGCTTTTGAGTGTCATAAGACAGACTTTCAACAGCAGTCTATTGCATATTTTTTCTTTGCATGTGAACAAATTACTATAATATGACTAAACAGAAATCAGGAGAAGCCAGCATCTAAGCGGCACTAAATTCTTATTTTTTACATGTTTATTTTTATTTTATTTTGGGGTAAATATGCACTAAGCAGAAATGGCTTAGAAAACAAAAATAATAAATACATTTTTTGGACTAAATGTAAATAGTAGTTAATAGTAAATAGTATTTGCACCTCAGTATATTTTAAAATATTATAAAGCAGTATGCAATAATAATATCATATTCAGTGCAGGTTTATTATAGTTAACCAAACTTTTAAAAAATGTTACTTAAAATATAATTAATGTTAGCCGAAAAAAAAAAACTTTTTTTTTTTTTTTTTTTTTTTTTTTTTTTTTGCCAGACATCATTTCTAGGTTTCATTTAGTTTAACTTGATGTACTTAAACTAAAATTGAAATACATTTTTCATAAAATAAAAAAAAATACTAAAACTTACTAAAAATACTTAATACTAAAACTATTCAAACTTTAATAAAACTGTACTATTGTCTTAATAATACTTAAATAACTGCAGTTGACTTTATATAATTATAATTATTTAAAAGGTCAAGCTATTTGGACTTCGATCAAATACATTAATTTCTAGATTATTTTCTGTGTGATTTATTACCATAAAATCATGTAATACAATACAGCATAAATATTGGCATTTTTAGAAATCCGCATCAGACACTGAATAACCCATACACACAAAAATAATAGTGCTTTAAAAGGTTCTTCACAGTAATGCCATAGAAGAACCATTTTTGGTTCCACAACGAACCATTCAGTTAAAGGTTTTTTAAAGAACCATCACTTTCTTACCTTTTTATAATCTGAAGAACCTTCTTTCGCCATAAAGTATCTTTTGTGGAACAGAGAGGTTCTTCAAATGTTAAAGGTTCTTTATGGAACCATTTATACAAAAAAGGTTCTTCTATGGCATCATGAAGCACCTTTATTTTTAAGAGTGTGCATGAAGTGTTGAGGTTTGTGTGTGTGTTTGTAGGTCATAGTGCGGTGGACATCACCAAAGTGGCTCGGAGACACCGTATGTCTCCATTCCCTCTCACCTCTATGGATAAAGCCTTCATCACTGTGCTGGAGATGACCGCAGTTCTGGGCACTGAGATCATTAACTACAGAGGTACAAACACAATCTGTATTGATTCTGTGTTTTGATTTGACACTGTTTGCCTGCTATCTTCCTTTTAATGATTTATTTCTTTTTAAGCATGTTTTTTGGATGCTAGATGTGAATCCCAGTGTGTGAGATATAGATCATATCAGTGTTTTAATCTGCTGTGATATTGATCCTTCTGTAATCTGATGAGAGCTTCTTATCTTCAGACCGTGTGTGTGTGTGTGTGTGTGTGTGTGTGTGTGTGTGTGTGTGTGTGTGTGTACCGTGCCAGAGGAACATTTAGTATCTCATTTGTATTTGGATATAATAATAACAAATGCATAGAATCAACTTCATCTCAGATGTTTCTCATAAAATTCTGCAGGATTAATAAAAAAGCATGTTATTTGCTAATTAACACATTGAATCTTGTTCTCTGTGGTGTTGTTCTCATAGACGGCATGGGTCGAGTTCTGGCTCAGGACGTTTATGCCAAAGACAACCTGCCTCCGTTCCCAGCCTCCGTTAAAGACGGCTACGCTGTAAGAGGTGAGAGCCCACATGACTCGACGATGACAGGCGTGTGGGTTAACCGGCGTTCTGACAGACCTGGTTAACTCACGCTGTAGTGCTCGCGTCAGCGCCGCATATTGAAAGCATTACTCACGTCTGCTGGAGAGCGACGCTCGAAATGCCTCTCAGGGGATGATTTCAAATGCTTCATTC